>NC_084742.1:9845203-9847703 GCF_033978785.1 Entelurus aequoreus | reverse complement strand
GGTTTTTAAAAAAAATATTTTTTTTATACGCACTTTTTGTCAAAGAAAACGTTGTTTTTTAATATGCGTAAACATGCAAAATATGCAATATTTTCCGCCAAAAGATATTTCCAAGTGGAATATTTGATGTGAAGTAATTGGAGCTTTGAATTGGTCAATAATTCATAACAACTTTGATTTTGATTCATTATTATATTTTGAGCAATGACAGTTTTAAAGAAAAAAAGCTGTGTGTTATTAGAGTCAACATTGCATTTTCCTGTTACATTTAACCTTTTTGCTCTTTTATTCCACTTTTTTAATGTTTTTTTAAATTTTTAAGTGCCGTGGGCCGTCCCAAAAAATAGCCGCAGTCCGTAAAAGGCTCCCGGCCGCACTTTGGATAGCCCTGATATTAACGATTAACTAAAAATGTCAGTAACTAACGCGTGCAAGGCTAATAATATAAAATAGTGCATTGGTGAATAAAGCAAAAGGATGATGAAGTGAACATGAGCTAGCACATTCACTGTGGTATTGTGGGTGTTTTTGTTGAATTTGTGCGTGTATCTGCATGTTTTCCGATTAGGGATACCGATCACATGTATTAACTACATTTTTCAATGTATTCATGGAGAGTGCTATTGACCGTTAAACAATATCAACACAATATTTTGCTTAATGGCAGCCATGTTTTAACCAGTCTTGATCAAATTCTGCAGACATGTGCTTGTCATTCCCTCAAAGGTGCGTCCCAAATGTTGATGCGATTGGACTAAACACCCAAATGGAAACATTGAAATAAAACCGTTATAGTGGGTGTTTTGTAGAGCTGTGTGAGAAATTTCAAGTACATCTGACCTATGGGTGTTCGATTTTGCTGGGTTTTGCTTGAATGCAGGTGTGCCCTCACTGACATGTTTTCCTATGAGGGAAAGTGTTTGAAACTGAACACCTAATCAATGGATGCCATGGACTCATTTCAACAACCGGAAAGTGTTTTTAAAAAATAAATACATTTTCTTAAAAGAATATGGGCTACATCCATATAGTACCACGTGTATTTAACATAATTAGGTTTAACTTGTTGACACCATAAAACGACTACGTTAGCACTTTATAACAGATTTTGGCTGCAACGATGGCACTTTAGCATGTATTTTGGCTCTTAGAGGGCACTTCAGCTCGCATTTTTGCTCCTAAGAGAGCACTTTGGCACACATTTTGGCTCCTAATAGGGCGCTTTATCAAGTGTTTTGACTCCAAGGAGCGCACTTGAGCAGGTGTTTTGGCTCCCAGGAGGGTACTTAAGCACATTTTAGCTCCTTGGGGGCACTCTAGCAAGCGTTTTGGCTCTCAGGAGGGCTCTTTAGCACATATTATTTCTCTTATTGGACACTTAAGCATATGTTTTGGTTCCCACGAGGGCACTTTAGCATACATTTTGGCCAATAAAAGTGGACTTTACCACGCATTTTGGCTCATTAGAGCACAATTTAGGACACAATTCTCCCAAGAGAGCACTTTAGCATACATCTCGGCTTTCAAGAAAGGACTTAAGCACACGTTGGTTCCCATGAGGGCACTATTGGGAACCTATTGGGGTGGTATAGCTCGGTTGGTAGAGCGGCCGTGCCAACAACTTGAGGGTTGCAGGTTCGATCCCCACTTCCGCCATCCTAGTCACTGCCGTTGTGTCCTTGGGCAATACACTTTACCTACCTGCTCCCAGTGCCACCCACACTGGTTTAAATGTAACTTAGATATTGGGTTTCACAATGTATAGCGCTTTGAGTCACTTGAGAAAAAGCGCTATATAAATGTAATTCACTTCACTTATTGCATGTATTTTTGCTCCCAAAAGGGCACTTTAGCACACATTTTGGCTCCCATGAGGGCACTTTAGCACACATTTTGTCTCCCATGAGGGCACTTTTGCCTATATTTTGGCTCCCTAGAGAGCAATTTAGCACACATTTTGGCTCCCAAGAGAGCACTTTAGCACACATTTTGGCTCCCCATAGAGCACTTTAACACAAATTTTGGCTTCCAAGAGAGCAGTTTAGCACAAATTTTGTCTCCCCAGAGAGCACTTTAACACACGTTTTGGCTTCCAAGAGAGCACTTTAGCACACATTTTGGCTCCCCAGAGAGCACTTTAACACACATTTTGGCTTCCAAGAGATTAGTTTAGCACAAATTGTCTCCCCAGAGAGCACTTTAGTACACATTTTGGCTCCCCAGAGCACTTTAGCACACATTTTGGCTCCACAGAGAGCAGTTGAGCATGTGTTTTGGCTCCTTGGAAGGCTGTTTATCCCACAGTTTGGGTCCCTGCAGAGTACTCTAACATGCATTTTGGCTCCCAAGAGAACACTTCAGCTCACATTTTGGCTCCCCAGAGAGCACTTTAGCACACATTTTAGCTGCCAAGAGAGCAGTTGAGCACATGTTTTGGCTCCCTAGAGAGCAGTTTAGCATGTGCTTTGGCTCCCTAGAGGGCTGTTTATCCCACAGTTTG
>NC_084742.1:9825203-9840203 GCF_033978785.1 Entelurus aequoreus | reverse complement strand
CCGGGAGGGCACTTGAGCACGTATCTTGGCTCTTAGAGGGCACTTTAGCACATATCTTGCCTCTTAGAGGGCACTTTAGCTAGTATTTTGGCTCCTAAAAGAACACTTTAGCAGGCGTTTTGGCTCCAAGAAGGGTACTTTGGCACATATTTTAGCTCCTAGAGGGCACTTTAGCAAGCGTTTTGACTCCTAAAAGGTGACTTTATTAAGTGTTTTGGCTCCCGGGAGGGCACTTAAGCACATATTTTAGCTCCTACAGGGCACTTCAGCAAGTGTTTTGACTCTAAAAGGGGAATTTACTTGGTGTTTTGGAACCCGAGAGGGCACTTTAGCACGTATCTTGGTTCTTAGAGGGCACTTTAGCACATATCTTGCTTTAGCAAGTATTTTGGCTCCTAAGAGAGCACTTTAGCAGGCGTTTTGGCTCCCGGGAGGGTACTTTAGCACATATTTTAGCTCCTATAGGGCACTTTGGCAAGCGTTTTGACACCAAAAAAGGTGACATTATTAAGGGTTTTGGCTCCCGGGAGGGCACTTGAGCATGTATCTTGGCTCTTAGAGGGCACTTTAACACTAATCTTGCCTCTTAGAGGGCACTTTAATTAGCATTTTGGCTCCTAAGAGAGCACTTTAGCAGGCGTTTTGGCTCCCGGGAGGGTACTTTAGCACATATTTTAGCTCCTATAGGGCACTTTGGCAAGCGTTTTGACTCCAAAAAAGGTGACTTTATTAAGTGTTTTGGCTCCCGGGAGGGCACTTGAGCACGTATCTTGGCTCTTAGAGGGCACTTTAGCACATATCTTGCCTCTTAGAGGGCACTTTAGCACATATCTTGCCTCTTAGAGGGCACTTTAGGTAGTATTTTGGCTCTTAAGAGGGCACTTTAGCAAGCGTTTTGATTCCTAAAAGGTGACTTTATTAAGTGTTTTGGCTCCCGGGAGGGCACTTAAGCACATATTTTAGCTCCTACAGGGCACTTCAGCAAGTGTTTTGACTCCTAAAAGGGGAATTTACTTAGTGTTTTGTATCCCGAGAGGGCACTTTAGCACGTATCTTGGTTCTTAGAGGGCACTTTAGCACATATCTTGCTTTAGCAAGTATTTTGGCTCCTAAGAGAGCACTTTAGCAGGCGTTTTGGCTCCCGGGAGGGTACTTTAGCACATATTTTAGCTCCTATAGGGCACTTTGGCATGCGTTTTGACTCCAAAAAAGGTGACTTTATTAAGTGTTTTGGCTCCCGGGAGGGCACTAGAGCACGTATCTTGGCTCTTAGAGGGCACTTTAGCACATATCTTGCCTCTTAGAGGGCACTTTAGCTAGTATTTTGGCTCCTAAAAGAACACTTTAGCAGGCGTTTTGGCTCCCAGAAGGGTACTTTGGCACATATTTTAGCTCCTTTAGGGCACTTTGGCAAGCGTTTTGACTCCAAAAAAGGTGACTTTATTAAGTGTTTTGGCTCCCGGGAGGGCACTTGAGCACGTATCTTGGCTCTTAGAGGGCACTTTAGCACATATCTTGCCTCTTAGAGGGCACTTTAGGTAGCATTTTGGCTCCTAAGAGAGCACTTTAGCAGGCGTTTTGGCTCCCGGGAGGGTACTTTAGCACATATTTTAGCTCCTATAGGGCACTTTGGCAAGCGTTTTGACTACAAAAAAGGTGACTTTATTAAATGTTTTGGCTCCCGAGAGGGCACTTTAGCATGTATCTTGGCTCTTAGAGGGCACTTTAGCACATATCTTGCCTCTTAGAGGGCACTTTAGGTAGTATTTTGGCTCTTAAGAGGGCACTTTAGCAAGCGTTTTGACTCCTAAAAGGTGACTTTATTAAGTGTTTTGGCTCCCGGGAGGGCACTTAAGCACATATTTTAGCTCCTACAGGGCACTTCAGCAAGTGTTTTGACTCCTAAAAGGGGAATTTACTTCGTGTTTTGGATCCCGAGAGGGCACTTTAGCACGTATCTTGGTTCTTAGAGGGCACTTTAGCACATATCTTGCTTTAGCAAGTATTTTGGCTCCTAAGAGAGCACTTTAGCAGGCGTTTTGGCTCCCGGGAGGGTACTTTAGCACATATTTTAGCTCCTATAGGGCACTTTGGCAAGCGTTTTGACTCCAAAAAAGGTGACTTTATTAAGTGTTTTGGCTCCCGGGAGGGCACTAGAGCACGTATCTTGGCTCTTAGAGGGCACTTTAGCACATATCTTGCCTCTTAGAGGGCACTTTAGCTAGTCTTTTGGCTCCTAAAAGAACACTTTAGCAGGTGTTTTGGCTCCCAGAAGGGTACTTTGGCACATATTTTAGCTCCTAGAGGGCACTTTAGCAAGCGTTTTGACTCCTAAAAGGTGACTTTATTAAGTGTTTTGGCTCCCGGAAGGGTACTTTGGCACATATTTTAGCTCCTTTAGGGCACTTTGGCAAGCGTTTTGACTCCAAAAAAGGTGACTTTATTAAGTGTTTTGGCTCCCGGGAGGGCACTTGAGCACGTATCTTGGCTCTTAGAGGGCACTTTAGCACATATCTTGCCTCTTAGAGGGCACTTTAGGTAGCATTTTGGCTCCTAAGAGAGCACTTTAGCAGGCGTTTTGGCTCCCGGGAGGGTACTTTAGCACATATTTTAGCTCCTATAGGGCACTTTGGCAAGCGTTTTGACTACAAAAAAGGTGACTTTATTAAATGTTTTGGCTCCCGAGAGGGCACTTTAGCATGTATCTTGGCTCTTAGAGGGCACTTTAGCACATATCTTGCCTCTTAGAGGGCACTTTAGGTAGTATTTTGGCTCTTAAGAGGGCACTTTAGCAAGCGTTTTGACTCCTAAAAGGTGACTTTATTAAGTGTTTTGGCTCCCGGGAGGGCACTTAAGCACATATTTTAGCTCCTACAGGGCACTTCAGCAAGTGTTTTGACTCCTAAAAGGGGAATTTACTTCGTGTTTTGGATCCCGAGAGGGCACTTTAGCACGTATCTTGGTTCTTAGAGGGCACTTTAGCACATATCTTGCTTTAGCAAGTATTTTGGCTCCTAAGAGAGCACTTTAGCAGGCGTTTTGGCTCCCGGGAGGGTACTTTAGCACATATTTTAGCTCCTATAGGGCACTTTGGCAAGCGTTTTGACTCCAAAAAAGGTGACTTTATTAAGTGTTTTGGCTCCCGGGAGGGCACTTTAGCACATATCTTGCCTCTTAGAGGGCACTTTAGCTAGTCTTTTGGCTCCTAAAAGAACACTTTAGCAGGTGTTTTGGCTCCCAGAAGGGTACTTTGGCACATATTTTAGCTCCTAGAGGGCACTTTAGCAAGCGTTTTGACTCCTAAAAGGTGACTTTATTAAGTGTTTTGGCTCCCGGGAGGGCACTTAAGCACATATTTTAGCTCCTACAGGGCACTTCAGCAAGTGTTTTGACTCCTAAAAGGGGAATTTACTTCGTGTTTTGGATCCCGAGAGGGCACTTTAGCACGTATCTTGGTTCTTAGAGGGCACTTTAGCACATATCTTGCTTTAGCAAGTATTTTGGCTCCTAAGAGAGCACTTTAGCAGGCGTTTTGGCTCCCAGGAGGGTACTTTGGCACATATTTTAGCTCTTATAGGGCACTTTGGCAAGCGTTTTGACTCCAAAAAAGGTGACTTTATTAAGTGTTTTGGCTCCCGGGAGGGCACTAGAGCACGTATCTTGGCTCTTAGAGGGCACTTTAGCACATATCTTGCCTCTTAGAGGGCACTTTAGTTAGCATTTTGGCTCCTAAGAGAGCACTTTAGCAGGCGTTTTGGCTCCCGGGAGGGTACTTTAGCACATATTTTAGCTCCTATAGGGCACTTTGGCAAGCGTTTTGACTCCAAAAAAGGTGACTTTATTAAGTGTTTTGGCTCCCGGGAGGGCACTTGAGCACGTATCTTGGCTCTTAGAGGGCACTTTAGTTAGCATTTTGGCTCCTAAGAGAGCACTTTAGCAGGCGTTTTGGCTCCCGGGAGGGTACTTTAGCACATATTTTAGCTCCAATAGGGCACTTTGGCAAGCGTTTTGACTCCAAAAAAGGTGACTTTATTAAGTGTTTTGGCTCCCGGGAGGGCACTTTAGCACATATCTTGCCTCTTAGAGGGCACTTTAGCTAGTCTTTTGGCTCCTAAAAGAACACTTTAGCAGGTGTTTTGGCTCCCAGAAGGGTACTTTGGCACATATTTTAGCTCCTAGAGGGCACTTTAGCAAGCGTTTTGACTCCTAAAAGGTGACTTTATTAAGTGTTTTGGCTCCCGGGAGGGCACTTAAGCACATATTTTAGCTCCTACAGGGCACTTCAGCAAGTGTTTTGACTCCTAAAAGGGGAATTTACTTCGTGTTTTGGATCCCGAGAGGGCACTTTAGCACGTATCTTGGTTCTTAGAGGGCACTTTAGCACATATCTTGCTTTAGCAAGTATTTTGGCTCCTAAGAGAGCACTTTAGCAGGCGTTTTGGCTCCCAGGAGGGTACTTTGGCACATATTTTAGCTCTTATAGGGCACTTTGGCAAGCGTTTTGACTCCAAAAAAGGTGACTTTATTAAGTGTTTTGGCTCCCGGGAGGGCACTAGAGCACGTATCTTGGCTCTTAGAGGGCACTTTAGCACATATCTTGCCTCTTAGAGGGCACTTTAGTTAGCATTTTGGCTCCTAAGAGAGCACTTTAGCAGGCGTTTTGGCTCCCGGGAGGGTACTTTAGCACATATTTTAGCTCCTATAGGGCACTTTGGCAAGCGTTTTGACTCCAAAAAAGGTGACTTTATTAAGTGTTTTGGCTCCCGGGAGGGCACTTGAGCACGTATCTTGGCTCTTAGAGGGCACTTTAGTTAGCATTTTGGCTCCTAAGAGAGCACTTTAGCAGGCGTTTTGGCTCCCGGGAGGGTACTTTAGCACATATTTTAGCTCCAATAGGGCACTTTGGCAAGCGTTTTGACTCCAAAAAAGGTGACTTTATTACCTGTAAGTGTTTTGGCTCCCGGGAGGGCACTTGAGCACGTATCTTGGCTCTTAGAGGGCACTTTAGCACATATCTTGCCTCTTAGAGGGCACTTTAGGTAGCATTTTGGCTCCTAAGAGAGCACTTTAGCAGGCGTTTTGGCTCCCGGGAGGGTACTTTAGCACATATTTTAGCTCCTATAGGGCACTTTGGCAAGCGTTTTGACTCAAAAAAGGTGACTTTATTAAGTGTTTTGGCTCCCGGGAGGGCACTTGAGCACGTATCTTGGCTCTTAGAGGGCACTTTAGCACATATCTTGCCTCTTAGAGGGCACTTTAGGTAGTATTTTGGCTCTTAAGAGGGCACTTTAGCAAGTGTTTTGACTCCTAAAAGGGGAATTTATTAAGTGTTTTGGCTCCCGGGAGGGCACTTAAGCACATATTTTAGCTCCTACAGGGCACTTCAGCAAGTGTTTTGACTCCTAAAAGGGGAATTTACTTAGTGTTTTGGATCCCGAGAGGGCACTTTAGCACGTATCTTGGTTCTTAGAGGGCACTTTAGCACATATCTTGCTTTAGCAAGTATTTTGGCTCCTAAGAGAGCACTTTAGCAGGCATTTTGGCTCCCGGGAGGGTACTTTAGCACATATTTTAGCTCTTATAGGGCACTTTGGCAAGCGTTTTGACTCCAAAAAAGGTGACTTTATTAAGTATTTTGGCTCCCGGGAGGGCACTTGAGCACGTATCTTGGCTCTTAGAGGGCACTTTAGCACATATCTTGCCTCTTAGAGGGCACTTTAGTTAGCATTTTGGCTCCTAAGAGAGCACTTTAGCAGGCGTTTTGGCTCCCGGGAGGGTACTTTAGCACATATTTTAGCTCCTATAGGGCACTTTGGCAAGCGTTTTGACTCCAAAAAAGGTGACTTTATTAAGTGTTTTGGCTCCCGGGAGGGCACTTGAGCACGTATCTTGGCTCTTAGAGGGCACTTTAGCACATATCTTGGCTCTTAGAGGGCACTTTAGTTAGCATTTTGGCTCCTAAGAGAGCACTTTAGCAGGCGTTTTGGCTCCCGGGAGGGTACTTTAGCACATATTTTAGCTCCAATAGGGCACTTTGGCAAGCGTTTTGACTCCAAAAAAGGTGACTTTATTAAGTGTTTTGGCTCCCGGGAGGGCACTTTAGCACATATCTTGCCTCTTAGAGGGCACTTTAGCTAGTCTTTTGGCTCCTAAAAGAACACTTTAGCAGGTGTTTTGGCTCCCAGAAGGGTACTTTGGCACATATTTTAGCTCCTAGAGGGCACTTTAGCAAGCGTTTTGACTCCTAAAAGGTGACTTTATTAAGTGTTTTGGCTCCCGGGAGGGCACTTAAGCACATATTTTAGCTCCTACAGGGCACTTCAGCAAGTGTTTTGACTCCTAAAAGGGGAATTTACTTCGTGTTTTGGATCCCGAGAGGGCACTTTAGCACGTATCTTGGTTCTTAGAGGGCACTTTAGCACATATCTTGCTTTAGCAAGTATTTTGGCTCCTAAGAGAGCACTTTAGCAGGCGTTTTGGCTCCCAGGAGGGTACTTTGGCACATATTTTAGCTCTTATAGGGCACTTTGGCAAGCGTTTTGACTCCAAAAAAGGTGACTTTATTAAGTGTTTTGGCTCCCGGGAGGGCACTAGAGCACGTATCTTGGCTCTTAGAGGGCACTTTAGCACATATCTTGCCTCTTAGAGGGCACTTTAGTTAGCATTTTGGCTCCTAAGAGAGCACTTTAGCAGGCGTTTTGGCTCCCGGGAGGGTACTTTAGCACATATTTTAGCTCCTATAGGGCACTTTGGCAAGCGTTTTGACTCCAAAAAAGGTGACTTTATTAAGTGTTTTGGCTCCCGGGAGGGCACTTGAGCACGTATCTTGGCTCTTAGAGGGCACTTTAGTTAGCATTTTGGCTCCTAAGAGAGCACTTTAGCAGGCGTTTTGGCTCCCGGGAGGGTACTTTAGCACATATTTTAGCTCCAATAGGGCACTTTGGCAAGCGTTTTGACTCCAAAAAAGGTGACTTTATTACCTGTAAGTGTTTTGGCTCCCGGGAGGGCACTTGAGCACGTATCTTGGCTCTTAGAGGGCACTTTAGCACATATCTTGCCTCTTAGAGGGCACTTTAGGTAGCATTTTGGCTCCTAAGAGAGCACTTTAGCAGGCGTTTTGGCTCCCGGGAGGGTACTTTAGCACATATTTTAGCTCCTATAGGGCACTTTGGCAAGCGTTTTGACTCAAAAAAGGTGACTTTATTAAGTGTTTTGGCTCCCGGGAGGGCACTTGAGCACGTATCTTGGCTCTTAGAGGGCACTTTAGCACATATCTTGCCTCTTAGAGGGCACTTTAGGTAGTATTTTGGCTCTTAAGAGGGCACTTTAGCAAGTGTTTTGACTCCTAAAAGGGGAATTTATTAAGTGTTTTGGCTCCCGGGAGGGCACTTAAGCACATATTTTAGCTCCTACAGGGCACTTCAGCAAGTGTTTTGACTCCTAAAAGGGGAATTTACTTAGTGTTTTGGATCCCGAGAGGGCACTTTAGCACGTATCTTGGTTCTTAGAGGGCACTTTAGCACATATCTTGCTTTAGCAAGTATTTTGGCTCCTAAGAGAGCACTTTAGCAGGCATTTTGGCTCCCGGGAGGGTACTTTAGCACATATTTTAGCTCTTATAGGGCACTTTGGCAAGCGTTTTGACTCCAAAAAAGGTGACTTTATTAAGTATTTTGGCTCCCGGGAGGGCACTTGAGCACGTATCTTGGCTCTTAGAGGGCACTTTAGCACATATCTTGCCTCTTAGAGGGCACTTTAGTTAGCATTTTGGCTCCTAAGAGAGCACTTTAGCAGGCGTTTTGGCTCCCGGGAGGGTACTTTAGCACATATTTTAGCTCCTATAGGGCACTTTGGCAAGCGTTTTGACTCCAAAAAAGGTGACTTTATTAAGTGTTTTGGCTCCCGGGAGGGCACTTGAGCACGTATCTTGGCTCTTAGAGGGCACTTTAGCACATATCTTGCCTCTTAGAGGGCACTTTAGGTAGCATTTTGGCTCCTAAGAGAGCACTTTAGCAGGCGTTTTGGCTCCCGGGAGGGTACTTTAGCACATATTTTAGCTCCTATAGGGCACTTTGGCAAGCGTTTTGACTCAAAAAAGGTGACTTTATTAAGTGTTTTGGCTCCCGGGAGGGCACTTGAGCACGTATCTTGGCTCTTAGAGGGCACTTTAGCACATATCTTGCCTCTTAGAGGGCACTTTAGGTAGTATTTTGGCTCTTAAGAGGGCACTTTAGCAAGTGTTTTGACTCCTAAAAGGGGAATTTATTAAGTGTTTTGGCTCCCGGGAGGGCACTTAAGCACATATTTTAGCTCCTACAGGGCACTTCAGCAAGTGTTTTGACTCCTAAAAGGGGAATTTACTTAGTGTTTTGGATCCCGAGAGGGCACTTTAGCACGTATCTTGGTTCTTAGAGGGCACTTTAGCACATATCTTGCTTTAGCAAGTATTTTGGCTCCTAAGAGAGCACTTTAGCAGGCATTTTGGCTCCCGGGAGGGTACTTTAGCACATATTTTAGCTCTTATAGGGCACTTTGGCAAGCGTTTTGACTCCAAAAAAGGTGACTTTATTAAGTATTTTGGCTCCCGGGAGGGCACTTGAGCACGTATCTTGGCTCTTAGAGGGCACTTTAGCACATATCTTGCCTCTTAGAGGGCACTTTAGTTAGCATTTTGGCTCCTAAGAGAGCACTTTAGCAGGCGTTTTGGCTCCCGGGAGGGTACTTTAGCACATATTTTAGCTCCTATAGGGCACTTTGGCAAGCGTTTTGACTCCAAAAAAGGTGACTTTATTAAGTGTTTTGGCTCCCGGGAGGGCACTTGAGCACGTATCTTGGCTCTTAGAGGGCACTTTAGCACATATCTTGCCTCTTAGAGGGCACTTTAGGTAGTATTTTGGCTCTTAAGAGGGCACTTTAGCAAGCGTTTTGACTCCTAAAAGGTGACTTTATTAAGTGTTTTGGCTCCCGGGAGGGCACTTAAGCACATATTTTAGCTCCTACAGGGCACTTCAGCAAGTGTTTTGACTCCTAAAAGGGAAATTTACTTAGTGTTTTGGATCCCGAGAGGGCACTTTAGCACGTATCTTGGTTCTTAGAGGGCACTTTAGCACATATCTTGCTTTAGCAAGTATTTTGGCTCCTAAGAGAGCACTTTAGCAGGCGTTTTGGCTCCCAGGAGGGTACTTTGGCACATACTTTATCTCCTAGAGGGCACTTTTTAACACATTTTTTAGCTCCTAGGGGGCACTTTAGCTAGCATTTTGGCTCCTAGGAAAGCACTTTAGCAGGTGTTTTGGCTCACAGGCGGGCTCTTTAGCACATATTTTGGCTCCCAAGAGGGCACTTTTACATGTATTTTGGCTCCAAAGAGAGCATTTTAGCACACATGTTGGCTCCCAAAAGGGGACTTTGTTTGACTTACTGTGTTTTTTTAAATTATATAACTCATTCTAGTAAGGCAGGGGTGTCAAAACTTTTTTCCATTTAGAGCCGCACACTGAAAAATCAAAACATGCCTTTTTGATATTTTTCATTTTCAAAACCAATACAATATATAGATTTGGTCCCCGAGACCCTAATGTGTCTGCCATAAAAATGTTAAAAAACAACTCATATATATTTTTTTTCTTTCAACGCTTAAATCTCTACAAACAAAGTTTTTTTTGACAAAAGGGAAATTATAAAACAAATGTAAAAAAAAACAAAACATGAACAAATATTAAAAACGTATAATCAACAGATCTAAAGATGAAAATAATATATATTGATATAAGAATTATTTTGATCACTTTTATGATTTTGGATCACAAACACCTTTAGTCAGGTTTTTTTTAAACTGTCATTGTATATGTATGTACATGTCAATAATTCATAACAACATTGATTTTGATTCTTTTTTTTTTTTTTTTAATGCCTCCTTTAAAAAAACAGCAACATTGCAAGTTTTTTCTCGATAGATTTAATCCGTTTACTCTTTTATTCCGCTATTCAATTTTTTTTTTCTTTTTTCTTTGTTCATAATATTTTTAGAATGTGCCGCAAGCCTTTGAAAAATTAGCTGCGGACAATTTCACAGTGAGGCCTCCTTTCCCCCTTCACCATCCTCCTGCACCCTGCAAGCAGCCCTTTTCTCAGAACATACTGATTGTGAGCTGAAGTGGACGCAATTAAAGAGCCATTTTCCTCTCTGTGTGACAGTGTAGTGTTTCAGAGGTTTGTCGGTCTAGACACTGTAAATTGCCATGTATGCCGCCCAATGTGCAGTTTTTGCCTCATCCGTCACTTAGAGTGAGTGAAGAATGGCGTTTCCTTGATGTGAAGTCCGAAAGAGAAAGAAATGATACAGTATTATCTGTTTACAGATGCTACACTGCAGCTATTCCTGGATTATTCAACTAATCCCACTCTTTAATGATCCAGTCACACACAGGATTCTCACAAGAATGAGGCCAAAATTCATCCAGTGATGTTATAGAATTTATTAAACTGTATATTGTAATATGATGTAGGTTAAATTACAGGCAGAAGGATTTAAATTAAGCCTTGACATTTCTCTTAATGGCTCCTTATAGTAACAGCCTGTCAAAAAGAAATATCTCTCCCCTCCTCCGCCTCCCCAGGTACATGCTGGGCCTGTCGGTGGCGCCCGCTGTTCTCCAGTTTGTGGGATTCCTCTTCCTGCCCGAGAGCCCTCGCTGGCTGATCCAGCGCGGGCTGACCCAGAAGGCCCGCCGAGTGCTCAGCCAGATCCGGGGCAACCAGAACATCGACGAGGAGTACGACGGCATCAAGAACAGCATCGAGGAGGAGGAGAAGGACGGCGGAGGAGGTGAGAGCGAGGGCCGGGGTAAACGTTGATAAAACATGTGACGTGTGTGTGTGTGTGTGTGTGTGTGTGTGTGTGTGTGTGTGTGTGTGTGTGTGTGTGTGTGTGTGTGTGTGTGTGTGTGTGTGTGTGTGTGTGTGTGTGTGTGTGTGTGTGTGTGTGTGTGTGTGTGTGTGTGTGTGTGTGTGTGTGTGTGTGTGTGTGTGTGTGTGTTGTTGAAGCGTACGTATGCACACAACACATGTTGACTCCTGTGCCAAAAAACACTTCCTCTTGTCGCGGCAAAGGCAGCGAGGCTTGCAGGCTAATACTCGCTAATTTTCACAATGTTGTCTAAATTGCAAAGAAGTGTGTAGAACAGGGGTGTCAAACGTATGGCACTGGTACGGCCCGCGAACAGGCTTAATCCGGCCCGCGGCCCGCAAGATGGATTCAAGTATAAAATTAGCTGCAATTTTTTTACTGAAAGAAACTGCTGTTCTAAACGTGTCCAATGGATGTCGCACTAGCAATTCAAGTCTAGCCCACGTCACGCATGACAGTGTTTAAAGATGACGTGTTAGCTGACTTTAAGCGCTTTCTGGATTGGCTGCCGCTACTCCAATCAGCGCAGGTGCCAGCAATCAGCTGCTCCTGTTGTGGCTGGCAGCAGATGGCGGCAGACTGATGCAGTATCGATGCACGGTACCTTCTTTAATTGTAAATCATCACCTCTGTGTTGGAACCGAAGACTTCGCTTTACAGAAAAGCTTTTAGTCAATGGACTTCTTAACCTTTTTTAGCCATTTTGTTTTTATCCTCTTCAATTATGTTGCCCCTGTTGTTTTAATTTAATTGTTTTTTTTTAATTCACCTGTGTTTTGTACAGCACTTTGTGATTTTTATCTGTGAAAAGCGCTTTATAAATAAAATGTACTTACTTACTTATCGTAATTTCCGGACTATAAGCCGCTACTTTTCCCCCTCGTTCTGGTCCCTGCGGCTTATACAAGGGTGCGGCTTATTTACGGCCTGTTCTTCTCCGACACCGACGAAGAGGATTTCGGTGGTTTTAGTACGCAGGAGGAAGACGAGATGACACAATGATTAAAGACTGACTTTTCATATACCGGTAGGCTGTTTATTTTGATAACGTACAGGCGAGCACTTTGTATTACTTTGCACCGTTGTATTATTTGTACTCTGCACGAATGCTGTTCGCCATGTCAAAGATGTGAAAGTTTGATTGAATGATTGAAAGATTTATTGTTAATAAATGGGACGCTTTGCGTTCCCAAACAGTCATCTCTGTCCCGACAATCCCCTCCGTGGTAGCAGGAACCCCTATATACTACGCTAATTACACATCAAAACCCTGCGGCTTATAGTCGGGTGCGGCTTATATATGGAGCAATCTGTATTTCCCCCTAAATTTAGCTGGTGCGGCTTATAGTCAGGTGCGGCTTATAGTCCGGAAATTACGGTACTTATTCCGTTAGCTTAGCAGCTAGCTAACTAAGCCATTCTGTGATGTGCGAGCTAACCAGACATGACTATTCACGTTACGTCGAGTTTGAGGATCGCTTTATTGTATTCTTTCAAAAAGAAAACGGTAAAAAAATAAGCATTTCTAACGCAATGTCGGATATAATGCGATCTGTATTTTATAGACCACAATGACCGCGTGATATCAAACTTTGAGTATATCCAATTATCAGGGTGCAGTGTTCGTAATCGTTAGTAACGTCACTACTTTTAATATTAACGAGTAATCTAATTAATTACTTGTAGGTCCGTTACAATGCCGTGAGCGATTGCTTGATGTAACGTGGCACACTACTTTTGATGTGGTTTTATGTCAACAACAAGACAGCGTCATACGTGCAGCACTAAAATGAACTTGATATCAAATATCATCTGGACTGTAAATCTGTACTGTAAAGTTCAAATTTGAATGACAATAAAAATGAGTCTAAATAGGAAGAGGCAACATCCGACTGTGACACAGCAGACAACAACATACGTACACAGTGGGAATATTGAGCAACAAATTGCATATGTTCCTTCTTGACTGCACTTAAATGTAGAATATATGTATAATATATTTATATTATTCACATGTGAATAATGCTGTATAGTATTTATTGTCTATTGTGAGCGAACTGTGGTGCTGAATTTCCCCCAGGGATCAATAAAATACTTTATATTCTATTCAAATTAACGATTGAAGTGACAAACTTGCCATCCAAACAATACCCCGTTTGTTGACAGGAAGACATGACAGCCATCGAAGCACATTCGATCTCTTTATTAACCAGAGGTAACACAATACGGTGGAAAGATTCAAAAGAGCTGGCTAACTGCACTGCTAACTGCTAAAGCAAACAAACACAGCTCCGTTGAAACCCTCGATGACGTCACACGTCACTAGGCAACAGGCCCCGCCTTTTAAAAGCACACACACACACACACAGTGCGCTCTCATTTGCAACGTCTCTCAAATGCATATGTCAGATATTTGAAGTTTTTTTTTCAAAGTAATGCGTGAATTACTTTCCTGAGTAATTAATGACATTTATCAAATTTATCTGTTAGTAATTCAATTACTATTTTGGTAAAGTAACGAGTAACCATAATGAATGACTTTTTAAAAGTAATTTTCAGAACATTGTCAGCGTGTGTGTGATTGTGCTGGCAGTGGTTTAGAGCTATTAACCACTGACATGACACAGAATGAATGGATTCACAGTGAGCAGTAATCAGCCTTTTTGACGTTTCCCTAAGTGTGTCATTGAGGGACATGAACACAGCTATCGGCGCTGTGACCAGTCGCCAAAGAGAGGCGTGGGGGTGGAGGGGGGATCACTTTCATCCAGTATCTAATCAACCTTGACAAGTGAGAACACCGTGTGTCTGGCAGGAGTGCCATCCAAACATCCCCTTAGGGCCCGCGTGGCCTGCAGTGAAGAGGAACCTTCATCACACTCGTGCACACACGGGCTGCACACCCACTGTGTGCTCAGATGTTTCATTTCAGCGTCTCTTCTTGCAATTTGCATCCTCTCGGTTAGCCGTGTTGGAACATTTCAAACAGGAAAAAGTTGGCCAGTTTTCATGTGACTCATTTAACATTTGCATTTTCAAAACGGAACACTATGCATTGTGTCTCCCATTGTTTGGTTTTTGCCTCGTAGTTTAGTGCAGTGCGTAATATCCAGACTGCAGAGCGCACCGGTTTATAAAAGTTTATAACATTTTAGGGGAAAAAACAATTTGTTCATATAATAGCTGCCCCTAGCCCGGGGGTCGGCAACCCACGGCTATAGAGCCGCATGCGGCTCTTTAGCGCCGCCCTAGTGGCTCTCTGGAGATTTTTCAAAAATGTATGAAGAATGAAAAAAGATGAGGGGAAAAAAATCTATTTTTTTGTTTTAGTATGGTTTCTGTAGGAGGACAAACATGACACAAACCTCCCTAATTGTTATAAATGACACTGTTTATATTAAACATGCTTCACTCATTCGAGTATTTGGCGAGCGCCGTTTTGTCCTACTTATTTTGGCGGTCCTTGAACTCACCGTATAGTTTGTTTACATGTATAACTTTCTCCGACTTTCTAGGACGTGTTTTATGCCACTTCTTTTTCTGTCTAATTTTGTCCACCACACTTTTAACGTTGTGCAAGAGTGCACAAAGGTGAGTTTTGTTGATGTTATTGACTTGTGTGGAGTGCTAATCAGACATATTTGGTCACTGCATGACTGCAAGCTAATCAATGCTAACATGCTATTCAGGCTAGCGATATGTACATATTGCATCATTATGCCTCATTTGTAGCTATATTTGAGGTCATTTAGTTTCCTTTAAGTCCTCTTAATTAAATTTATATCTCATGACACATTTAATATGGCTTTTAATTTTTTGCGGCTCCAGACAGATTTGTTTTTGTATTTTTGGTCTAATATAGCTCTTACAACATTTTGGGTTGCCTGCCCTAGCCGCAGATATATACGATGTGAAATTAGTTATTTGCACAGAAATATTTTGCAAATGTTTATCTACATACCTTAATTGTTTCCAAACGGCTGATCAAACAAAACAGAAGTTATCGTCATGGACCCACTAGCTGCGGAAGCTAATCAGCTAAACAGACTCAATGACTCCACGGTGATGTTTTGGTGAGTTTACTGAGTTGT
>NC_084742.1:9822500-9825183 GCF_033978785.1 Entelurus aequoreus | reverse complement strand
TTTGACATGAAGTAATTGGAAAAATTCCCACAAATCCTAGGGATCCAAAAGAACCCCACTCATAAAAGTGATAAAAAATAAGTCATACATTATTTCAAAATTGTTTTTTTAATTGATTGTATTGTCTTTATAACCCTGCAAACGTACTATAGTCAGAGTGAGCTGGTGCATGAAAATATAGCATCATGAATAATAGGGGTGTCAAAAAAAAAAAAAAAGATTTTTTAATAATTCGCGATTAATCGATTAAAAAATATCGAATCAATTTGAAAAAAATAAAGAAAAAAATATTTATATAATTTTTTTAGTAATTCCTGTCCAGCCAGGAAAATCTAATTGTTGATGTAGCTCAGGGTCGCGTGGAGGACAATCCATTCCCACGTGGGCCGGACGAGTAACATCATGGCATGATAACTAAAAAATACAACTAGGACAAGTTCAGATTGTTTAAAAGCAATGAATTTACTTTTACAGCCTCTGGTTCAGGGGTGTCAAAGTAATTTTAGCTCAGAAGGAAAATCTATTCCCATGAGCACAGACGAGTAAAATCATGACGCGATAACTTAAAAATACAACTAGGACAAGTTCAAATTGTTTTCTTTGTTTTACTTCGGCCCAAAATAGAACAAACCAATAATTATCTTGACAAAACACTTTAAGTTAGTTAAATTCTGAAGGAAAAATCGAGCCTGTCTAGGATTGAACAAAAAACTAAATAAAGCATAAATAAAAATTATTTTATGTTTTCACTACCTCATATGTCATTTCCACTGTTCACTTTCTTTAAATTTGCAGAGAAGACACTAATTTTCACAAAACTATATCAATGTGCAGCATTTTAAGTGTTTATTACACCCGTTTGTTTTAAAGCCCCACTTTACCGTATACTTGCTCACCCTGGTATAAACTATTTGCTTGCCTAACAGAATTACTATTGTGACATCCAGTGGACACATTCAGAACAGCAGTTTCTTACATTTAAAAAGGCAGCACTTAGCAAACTCATCTCGCGGGCCGGATTGAACCTGTTCGCAGGGCCTGATCCGGCCCACGGGCCGCATGTTTGACATCCCTGATGTAGATTATCATATCTGCTGTACAGATTTAGTTTAGAAAAGAGAAGTGTGGGATACTTCTCTTGTTGCCTTATTTGTATTTAACTTTATTAAAAGTTTGGGTAGAATTTTATTAACAAAACCAATTTTTCTTTAAGTCAGGTGGTGTCAAACTCATTTTATATCGGGCGCCACACATGGAGAAAAATCTACTCCCAAGTGGGCTGGACTGGTGAAATCACGGCTACGATAACTTAAAAATAAAGACAACTTCAGATTGTTTTCTTTGTTTAAAAATAGAACAAGCACATTTTGAAATTGTACAAATCATAATGTTGTTGGGTTTGGTTAATGGTATTCTTTCTTTATTTGTTGTTATTCATACTTTCTGAATAAATTATTCATCAGTCAACTCATTGGTGTTGATTTTCAATCTATCAAGATTAAAAAAACAAAAAAAACAAATTACAGGGTGTTATTTATGTAGCTTGCTAATTTTCCTTGATTGTGTTTTTTTTTTTTTTTTTTACATATGTAGCGTAATCTACAAAGATACAAAGAATTGCTATTGCAACATCTAGTGGACACATTTAAAACAGCAGTTTCTTTCATTCAAATATTTTGGCTCATTTTTATACTTGGCAAACTCATCCCGCGGGCCGATAAAACCTGTTCTTGGGCCTGGTCTGGCCCACGGGCCGTACGTTTGACACACCTGCTTTAAGTAATATAACAATGTATCATAGCTGTGTGTCTATTTTATGGAGGAATGTAGTTAATCATAGAACTGGCACACAACGTTATCAAAAAAGGAATTGATTTTGAATCGTGAATTGATTCTGAATCGACTCGTTTCCCCCAAGTATCGAATAGAATCAAAACGAATGATACACTCTGAAATGATTGTCAAATTAATCTCATAATGCAATGCAACAACATTCTATATGTGACATTGTATGTTTCATTTATGTGCAGGTTTTGGCATATGGACTACATTATCATGTAGAGGTGTAAATCTTTGGGCACATAATGATTCGATACGATTCCGATTCACGGGTTGACGATTCGATTCAACAGATTCTTGCAATGTATTATTTGGTATAATAATCATAATGAAACTTTGTCAAACTGGTTATTGGCTATAAAAGCTCATTTTGGTTGCATGGAGATGCCTTTAAACATTTTAGAAATGTATGAATCAGTTTACAATCAGGATGAATAAGAATCCCGATGCTGATGTGAATCGATTTTTTTGTGCACTCCTAATGGCCGACTTAAAAGGCACTTTGCTGATAACTTTTGCTCATATGTTTACCGTTTGTCTAATAATTATAAAACGTCTGCATGTAAAGGATATTTGTATGATATGCTAACAAACCATAAATGTATTTATAGTCATTGTCTGTGCACTTTTTTAAAGATATATTAAGTAGAGGTGGGAATCTAATGGGAACTTTAAAAAAAATAAATATTAAAAAAAAAAAAAATTTAAATAGGTTTTTAAAAATATGGATCGATTTAGAAACGTGATGAATTAGAATCATGAGCCGAATGGGAATCTTGTTTTTTTGTGCACTCCTATTATTTTGTCAATGATTTTGATTTAGAATCTAGGAAAATATCTTAAA
>NC_084742.1:9807500-9817500 GCF_033978785.1 Entelurus aequoreus | reverse complement strand
AGGCAAATATTGACATGAAGCCACAGACAACTGCACACCGTGCAGCAATACACAAAAGCAGACAAAAGGCTCATCAATTATCTACCTTTCAGTTACTTTTCCATCGGGGTTAAATTTGAGATCAGTCTCTTTTACATATTCTCAGAAACCACCCCATACTTCCTGAAACCTCACAGAGCAACCATTCAATGGCAGCCTAATTTAAGGAAATAAATAATATCTCTAATCCAGCGGTGGTGAAGAGGCGCCAATTAAGCACAATGAGTCTTCTCGCCAACAAAGTAGTGAATGCTACCAGTTACCAAAGAGAAAGTATTAAAAATTTGGGACTGTTGACATCGATCACATAATACCGATATTCTATCATTAAACTTAGCCAGCCTGACCTTGGTATAATAAGTACGGTCACTCCTAGATCCCCCTCCCAACGTGACCTATTTGAATTCAGAGATTCAAGGCGTAAATACATTTTTTTGTTATAAGTATGTGTAATTGATCCTTTTTAAGGTTGGAAGTGGTGTGAAAAGCACACCTAAACGTGTGTCAGTCGGTACATCTGCAAACTTGGGAAAAGTAGTACAAACAAAACTGGGGATCTGTAAATATCTAAAAGAATGTTGCTTAGGGAGTGAAAATGTATTACAAAGTTGCTTGAAAGATGCAAAAACGTCAATGTATAAATCTTCAATGTCGCTGATCCCCAGACTTGACCATCTTAAAAAGGCACTATCGACAAGAGAGGGAAGGATAACATGATTAGCCGCGACTAGAAATAGTCTGTAAGGCAAGGCAAGGCAACTTTATTTGTATAGCGCTTTTCATACACAAGGCAGACTCAAAGTGCTTCACAGACAACAAAGTGAAATGAAAGAAAATAAAAGCAAAATTAAAATGCAGACAATAAAAATAAAAACAGTGCGGACGTTAAAAGTTAAAAGATTAAAAGATTTAGCTGAAAGCTAAGGTGAACATAAAAGTTTTCAGTCTAGTTTTAAAAGTAGTCAGAGTTGGGGAAAGTCTGACATCTTCAGGAAGTTTATTCCAGCTATTTGTTGCATAGTGACTGAATGATGCTCTCCCTTGATTTGAGTTTACTCTGGGAACCGCTAACAAGATTGGTCTCAGAAGATCTTAGTGATCTAGAGGGCTTATATAGTGGGAGCATATCAGTGATATACTTGGGCCCTAGACCATGTAGTGATTTATATGTGAGCAGGAGGATTTTGAAATCAATTCTCTGATGTACAGGCAGCCAATGTAAGGATTTAAGAATTGGTGTATTGTGCTCACATTTTTTGGTCTTTGTTAGAACTCTAGCAGCAGCGTTCTGAACAAGCTGTAGCTGCCTGACAGTTTTTTTGGGAAGACCTGCAAGGAGACCATTACAATAGTCTAGCATACTGGTACTAAAGGCATGTAAACCAAAATAGCACTTAAATTTAACCCACATTCTGAATGAGGTCTTTACAATTGAGTTTTTTGTATTAGAGGAGAATGGGAGAGGGAACCAAAGCTCTAAGAGATACTGGTTTAGTTGAGTTAGTCTCAATACTTAGCCATATTGGAGGGGGATAAAATGCTTCATGTTGCAGCAAATATTCAAGAATTCTAATATTGGTGGCCCAATAATAAAACTTGAAGTTTGGTAGTACTAATCCTCCCAACGATATGTTTGACACTCGATAACCCACATTTGTAGTATCGTCCAAAACTAATTTAAAGTAATGAAACAGCAGAAGATTAAGTGATTATTGTATTTTAACCAAAGTGTAGATAGAAACAGAAAGTAACCAGATAATAACATTTATTAACAAGTAGATTGATAATAATTTTGAGAAAAGGATACAACTGGAAAAGATGCAAATGTTACTGCATACGTCAGCAGCCAAATTAGGAGCCTTTGTAATCCGTTTTGAAATTATTCTATTGTCATTTGTATGCCAAAACAATATATTGTGATACAGTGGAACCTCAATTTACAAACTTGGCGGTTTACAAACGTTTATATGGCGCCAAATATGCCTCTGTGTGCGAACCAGGTCTATGGGTACGAACGCTTAGTCATTCATTTTATTCAGCCATTTTGTGCTTACTCGTATTGAACAGCAAGTTTTTAATTGTGATGAGAATGGACATGTCTGGGCAAAAATGCCAATGCGGACTTATTTAATAACGGAGGAGAATACACTACCTCCAGTTAAGCGGAGTATTTTCTAATTGAACACACACACACACACACACACACACACACACACACACACACACACACACACACACACACACACACACACACACACACACACACACACACACACACACACACACACACACACACACACACAAGGCTCCTCCCCCGTCAGCTGCTCCTTTGCCAATGTTAATGTAAGTGGATTTTAATTTTTTACATGTTTAATATTGTAGGAGTATGGTTGTTAAAGTTGAGGATTTTTATGATTTCTGACCGTTTGTGAGGGCACCAAAGGGACTTGTTTGTGTGCGCACCAAAGGGACTTGTTTGTGTGCGCGTGTGTTGGCAGAGCAGCGCACACAGAACAATTCACTTGTTGTTTTGGCTTGTCAATAAAAGAAAGTTAATTCAACACCTCCCTGGTATATTTGTTTGATATACAGTACTGTAACACACTTTATATTGTGTTCAAAGTATACGAACCTTCACTAAAATATGGACTTCAGTTAAGGCTGTAACCAATTATTGTGTGACTGCCCAAGCATTCACACATACAGTATAAGATTCTACACCAAAAAACGATCTATATATTATAATTTTGCGGCAAAACTTTGGGGCGCTCCACAGCTCACAGTTTTCATCCGATCGGAACCGTTTACGTATCAGAACCGTTTAGGTATCAAAACGCTCGGCTCGACCGGGAATCGTGAGCTCTCCCAAAAAAATAGAATCCTAGATTACCCAGAATTTTCCGGGTCATTTTTCCCATTGAAAATGAACGGGACATTTTTCGAACTTTCACAATTTTCACATTTCTCAACCGATTTGAACCGTTCCACCATCCACACACTCCACTCACCTTGGATAATCAAACTACCATTTTTCCAAGTTCAAAGAAATTCCAAGGATTCCCAGAATTCCCGGTTATCCAAAGCCCTATTTTCACCTCTTCCTGGAAAGTTTTCACTGTCCATATTTTTTAACTGTTGTTGACCATTCCACCTTCAAAACATTCTTCTTAATTGGGACAACAAAACTACCATTTTTCTTTTCTTTCCGCAGTTGTTGTTACCTATATTTAATATTTCTAGGAAATTTCCATTCTAATGAATGGACCTATTCATAGTTATACAATTCCCCAAATTCTCAACATTTTGTGCCATTTTCATTCTGACCTTTCAACCATCCACCTACACGGCTCTTCACATATTTCCAACGAAAGACATGTTGTCTGTCCCTTTCCCAAAATTCCTTTTTTTTTTTTGGAATCTCCAACAATGAATGGGAAATATACAATTGACTGCATGTCCCACATTTCTCATCTGATTTGAACCGTTCCAACATCCACACACCCCACTCACCTTGAACAATCAAACTACCATTTTTTCCAAGTTCAAAAAACTTCCAAGAATTCCCAAAATTCTAGGTTATTCAAAGCTCTATTTTCACCTCTTCCTTGAAAGTTTTCAGAGTCCACATCTTTCAACCGTTGTTGACCATTCCACCTTCAATACATTCTTCTTAATTGGGACAACAAAACTACCATTTTTCTATTCGTACAAATTCCTGGTTTTCCAGGAATTCCGAAATATCTATTTTAAGTTCAAACTGTTACTACGCCAACATTTTTCCACCGTTTTGAAAAAATTCTATATCATATAGGACAATTGCTGTTACCTATATTTTCAAAAATTCCCATTTTTCCAGAAATTCCCAAATTTCTAGGAAATGTCCATTCAAATTAATGGACCTATTCATAGTTATACAATGCCCCAAATTCTCAACATTTTGTGCCATTTTTCATTCTGACCTTTCAACCATCCACCTACACTGCTATTCACATATTTCCAACGAAAGATATGTTGTCTCTTTCCCAAAATTAAATTTTTTTCTGGAATTTCCAACAATGAATGGTAAATATACCATCGACAGCATGTCCCACATTTCTCATCCGATTTGAACCGTTCCAACATCCACACAGTCCACTCACCTTGGATAATCAAACTACCATTTTTCCAAGTTCAAAACATTTCCAAGGATTCCCAGAATTCTAGGTTATCCAAAGCCCTATTTTCACCTCTTCCTGGAAAGAGGTGAAAGTTCAACAACATTTTTCAACTGTTGTTGACCATTCCACCTTTAAAACATTCTTCTTAATTCGGACAACAAAACTACCATTTTTCTTTTCGTACAAATTCCCGGTTTTCCTGAAATTCCAGGAGTTCCGAAATACTCATTTTAAGTTGATTGATTGATTGATATATTTTTATTTCAAATATGCATAAAAACAAGAGCAAGCCTGATCCAATACAGTGCTATAGCCTTAACAGCCATTATAACAAAATGAAAAACAATGGAGAATAAAAAACAAAAACAAATGAGCATTGGACTTTCTTTTTCTTTTCTTTTTTTTTTCCTTCTTTTTTTTTTTACATATTTGAAAAGGAGTGAGAAGAAGTTTACACTTATTTAATCCCACCCCTTTTCTTTAAATCATAAATTACTCTGAGCTAGAACTACCTGTTCACTCAATGTACAAACTCAAAGAACGTATATATACTGTACATACATCATAGATATATACATACATATGCACACTACACACATACATAGCCACATCATTACCACTAGTGATCATGGAAATGGTATGATGCCACCACAACAACACCACTGCCTCAATGGGCCGCCCCACACTCTTCTGTAACACAAACAACCCAACATCAAAGCCCTTCTTCATCTCTGTACCTCTGGAATACCATGTACTTATACTTCTTTTTAAACTGGTTTATGTTTGGACATTGCTTTAACTCATCCTTCAAACCATTCCATAATTTCACTCCACAAATTGAAATACAAAAACTTTTAATGGTCGTTCTATAACTAAGCATTTTGAAATTTAAATTCCCCCTTAAATTATAACCGCCCTCTCGTGTGCTGAACAATTTTTGAATGCTTCCTGGGAGTTTATTTATTTTGGCTTTATACATTATTTGTGCAGTTTGATACAAAATAATATCATTAAATTTCAATATTTTTGACTGTAAGAATAGTGAGTGAGTATGGTCCAGATATCCAACCTTGTTGATGATCCGTACAGCTCTTTTCTGAAGTATAGTTATTGAATTTAATGAGCTTTTATAATTATTCCCCCAGACTTCCACACAGTAGGTTAAATATGGTAAAACTAATGAACAGTAAAGAATGTGGAGTGATTTGTGATCCAGAACCTGCTTTGCTTTATTTATTACTGAGATGCTTCTTGACAGCTTAGATTGTACATGTTTTATATGTGATTTCCAGTTAATTTGATCGTCAATTGTAATTCCAAGGAATTTTATTTCAAAAACCCTTTCAATATCCACTCCATCTATTTGTATCTGCACCCTTGTTTCACGTGTCCTCTTTCCAAACAGTATTAACTTAGTCTTAGTCAGGTTTAATGACAATTTATTATAGTCAAACCAAGTTTTTAGTTTACTCATTTCTTCCATAATGACTTCCTGCAACTGATTTAAGTCATCCCCTGAACAAAAAATATCAGTGTCATCAGCAAATAACACTAATTTCAATAATGTAGACACTTTACATATATCATTGATATACAGGATGAACAGTTTTGGCCCCAACACTGACCCCTGGGGGACACCACAAGCAATATCCAAACATGATGAACAGCAATCCCCCAACTTCACAAACTGTTGTCTCTTATTTAAGTAGCTTTTAAGCCAATCCAATACAACTCCCCTGATTCCATACTTTTCCATTTTATTGATTAATATATCATGGTTAATTGTGTCGAATGCTTTTTTTAGATCAATAAATATTCCCATTGCATATTGTTTCTTTTCTATGGCATTTGTGATTTCCTCTATTGTTTCAACTATTGCCATTGATGTAGATCTGTTTGATCTAAACCCATATTGACAGTCAGAGAGTAATTTATGCTTTTCTATAAATGTATCTAACCTGTTATTGAATAGTTTTTCTAATATTTTAGAGAATTGTGGAAGTAAAGAGACGGGTCTATAGTTTGTGAAGTGGTGTTTGCTCCCAGTTTTAAACAGAGGTATAACTTTAGCTATTTTCATTTCATTTGGAAATGCGCCGGTTTGAAATGACAAATTACAGATGTATGTTAATGGTTTTGATATCCCTGTAATGAACTTTTTCACCAATGCCATACTAATGTCATTGGAGTCAGTGGACATTTTGTTCTTACATTTGTTTACAATATCCAACACTTCTTCTTCACCCACTGCATTTAAAAACATAGAATTGGGATTTCTCTCCAACAATCCCTCCATATTTTTACCAGTTGTCCGTGGATCTGGGATTTTTTCTGCAAGTTCAGGTCCAATACTTACAAAGAATTTATTGAAGGCATTAGCCACATCTTCAATATTATCATTTTCTTTACCATCATTTGTGAAATACGTTGGATAGTTATTTGAAGAGGTACTGTTTCTTATAATACTGTTTAATAAATTCCATATTCCTTTGATATTGTTTTTATTATCATCTAGTAATTTCTTATAATAATCTCTCTTATTTGACCTTATAATATGAGTTAATTTGTTTTTATATTTTTTATATTTATTTTCTGCTTCTTTTGTTTTCAATCTTATAAATTCCCTGTAAAGAGTGTTTTTCTTTTTGCAAGCATTTTGCAATCCCTTTGTGATCCAAGGACAATTGGTATATTTTCTTCTACTGGTGCATTCTTTTATTGGGCAATTTTTATCATATAATGACCTAAATATTCTCAAGAATATATTGTAAGCACTATTAACATCACCATTTTCATAAATTACATCCCAATTCTGCTCCAGTAAATCATGTTTAAATGAACTAATGGATTCCTCTGATCTCGTTCTTCTGTATTGGGTTGGCTTTTCTAGTTTTTTTGTCCTGTAGTTTCCATTAAATATCAGAAAAACTGGGAGGTGGTCAGTGATATCTTTGATCAATAGCCCACTTACGGTCTTATTCTCAATATCATTAGTGAATATGTTGTCGATTAGAGTGGCAGAGTGAGACGTAATTCGACTGGGTCTGGTGATTTTGGGATATAGACTCATACTGTACATTGTGTCAATGAAATTATCTATATCTTTAGTTTTACTGGGATTTAACATGTCAATATTAAAGTCTCCACAAATGAAGACAGCTTTACTAACGTTACTCTCCTTTGAAAACAGGCATTCCATCCAATCTGTAAAACGTTCTAAGCTTGTACCTGGCGATCTGTATATACAACTAATAATGACATTTCTACTTTTTTCCATACAAATTTCAATTGTTAGACATTCAAGTAGGTTATCAACCACAGTTGTCATATCATCCAGACGTTTGAATCTCAAGGTGTTATCCACATAGATTGCCACCCCTCCACCCCCCTTGTTTTGTCTATTCATATTAATAAAATCATAACCATCCAGTTCAAAATCTGTCACTTTTTCACTGTTAATCCAAGTTTCAGATACTGCAATTATGTTAAATGGTTGTGAAAAGGTGTGTAAATAGTCCTTGATGTCCTTGAAATTCCTGTTTAGGCTTCTACTATTGAAATGGATAATGGACAATTTGCCTTTAGTAATAATATTCTGGTTGTACTGTTCATTGGTGTAGTAGCAGCAGTTGTCATTGATATTGAGGAGGAAATTATTGTCCGGGTCTATATCATGTTCCAAGTCTTGTAGGTGGTGCTCAGTGTATTGAGATGCTTTCAACTGTACATTGTCATATTCACTTACCAACTGAATTATGTGGCTAGTGTCATCTTGCGTATTGTCAATGTGTGTCATGATTGTGTTTAATCGCTTTTACCTTACATTCCAGTTCATACGTCATATTCGTTCAGATCTTCGATGTTTCTAATCAGCAGCACTTTGGCGCTCTCCGGAGTGCCGTTGAGTTTGATGAATACTTTACAGTTCGCAGTCCAAGTTTGTAGAATTTTCTTCTCTCTCCTCATTTGGCGTGCTTTTCGGGCTATATCAGCATTTCGTTTGGTCAAATGGTCGTTCATGTATACGTTTGTTCCTTTTAGCTTCCTTCCCTGTTTTAGCAACGCGATCTTGTGCTTTCTATTGACAAATCTCAGAACTACGCTCGGCTTGTCGTTTGTTCCTCTCCTGGGCAAGAGGTGACATGCTTCGATGCTGTTACAGTGCAGTTGTATATCCTTGGACTGCATGAAGACCGCCACCTGTCGCTCCATCGAAATAACATCCAACTCCGCCGGCTCCCCTCCATTCGCTGGGGCTACTGCTCGTGCGTAAGACCGGGGTTTGATGCTAAGTCCGGTGATGATCACATCATTGATCCTTGTGTACTGCTCAATATCAGCAACTCTGTTCTCCAGAATTGCGATTTTCTTGTCTTTCTCCGAATTGTCAGCCCTCATCTGATCCAGCTGCACAACAAGGGACATGATGGTTTTCTGCTGCTCCTTGATCGTAGCAACTTCCTCGATCAGAGTGTCGATTGACTTTTTAAGTTCGCTATAATCAGCCTTGGGCGCCATCTCGTCTTTGTAACAGCGCACCGGCTATTTACTCCAGACATTCACTTGTTAAATTAATTGCAAACTTTCTCCTTACATTATTAAACTTAAATGTCAAAAAGTTCAAACTGTTACTACGTCAACATTTTTCCACCGTTTTAAAATAATTCTAACACCAAACCATTCATATCATCTAGGACAATTGTTGTTACCTATATTTAAAAAAAATCCTGTTTTTCCTGAAATCCCCAAATTTCCAGGAAATGTTCATTCACATGTATGGACCAATTCATAAATGCCCCAAATTCTCAACATTTTGTGCCATTTTTTATTTTTATTTTTTATTATTTGAACCGTTCCAACATCCACACACTCGGCTCACCTTGGACACTCAAGCATTTCAGTTTCCCTAACGAGTATCGGCAACTCGTGCAGATTCACACGCAATTCCATTTCATGTTTACGTTGTTTCTCATGGAGAAATCTGCTTCACTATACAAACTTTTCGATTTACGAACCCTGTTCCAGAAGCAATTAGGTTCGTAAACAAGGTTCCACTGTATATATTGTGATCGCATGCGGCGGCAATGTATATCGCCATACAGATTTTAGCCCGTATAAACCAACCCCAGTGCAATGTTGTAGTTTAGTGCCTCTGAATTTCCATCCCCTCCATCCCTAACATTGATTACTGCAGCTTCCTCCCCCTATTACAGATAATCGCAATTAGCTAAGATGCTAATTACACAGCTTGGTTCTCTTGCCTATCAAGCTGCATGCCACTGGCTGTTAGACAACTTGCTGTCTTTTTCATTATCATCATTAGGATCTTTATCAGATTTGCTTGGGTATTGCTTGATGGATAAAGAAGCGTAGAAGGTGTGTGTGTGTGTGTGTGTGTGTGTGTGTGTGTGTGTGTGTGTGTGTGTGTGTGTGTGTGTGTGTGTGTGTGTGTGTGTGTGTGTGTGTGTGTGTGTGTGTGTGTGTGTGTGTGTGTGTGTGTGTGTGAGAGAGAGAGGGTGGGGGTCTTCTTGGCACGCCCTAA
The DNA here is from genome assembly GCF_033978785.1 of Entelurus aequoreus. Lineage (NCBI taxonomy): Eukaryota > Metazoa > Chordata > Actinopteri > Syngnathiformes > Syngnathidae > Entelurus > Entelurus aequoreus. The sequence continues at coordinate 9,807,762 of NC_084742.1, read as the reverse complement.
CACTTTGAGTGTTGATCGTCTTCAGTCATCTTAAATGCTTATTTCCTCTCCTCCCTGGTCCTTGCTTATTTTTGGATCACATTTCAATCTATGCCTCCCAAATGGTTGGTGGTGATGCTCGCGAGTCCCATCGCCCCCCAAGGAGAGGGTTGTTAAAAGCAGCTTACCGTGCAGTGTGCTGCTCCGGTGGCTGCTGTCGGTCGCCTCCTTTGAGAGGAGGAGGCGCTCCTCCGAGGGATGGGGGACGCGAACTGTTTTGAAA
>NC_084742.1:9765000-9805000 GCF_033978785.1 Entelurus aequoreus | reverse complement strand
TTTGACCACGACTGTATATGTATATATATATATATATATATATATATACAGTATATATGCGTGTATATATGTTTGTATATATGTCTGTACAGTGGGTTGGGAAAGTATCCACACCACTTAAAATGTTTTACTCTTTGTGTCATTGCGGCTATTTGCTGAAATAAAAAATAAAAACATTTTATTATCTCATTAATGTACACTCAGCACCCCATCTTGACATAGAAAATCAGAAATGTAATATTTAAAAATCTTTACAAATGTATTAAAACTAAAAAAACTCAGAAACCACATGTACATAAGTGTTCCCAGCCTTTGCTCAATACTTTGTTGATGCACCTTTGGCAACAATTAGAGCCTCAAGTCTTTTTAAATACAATGCCACAAGCTTGGCACATTTTTCTTTTGGCAGTTTCTCTCATTCCTCTTTGCAGCACCTCTCAAGCTCCATCAGGTTAGATGGGAAGCGTTGGTTTTCATCCAGCTAAGTGTAAAACGTTTTCAACACTCAACAATTATTCACACATTTGAACACACAGAAATGTACTATTGAGTGTCGGAAATTGATAATGTATCAAATCAAATGTGAATTGTACTGGGGGTCTGAATCTTTGCGCAGCTAACGATTCAATCCGTTTCCAACTTCTGGGGTGACGATTCGATTTAAACCGATTCTTGCAATGTATTATTTGGTATGATAGTTATAATTAAACTTTTTCAAAACAAGTTACAGATTAGCAAAGCTCCTTCAAGTTGAATGGAAATGACCTAAAAACTTATTTTAAACAATGTATTGTTATTAATTAAAAAAAAACAAAAAACATTTAAATCGATTTTTGAAAATTATAAATCAATTTAGAATCGCGATTCGGATGAGAATTGATTTTTTTGTGCACCCCAACCCATGCTGAATTTTCAATAACTGTACGGGAAAACAACAAACGCTGATGCTTTGAATGCACCACCCTTGTACTGCTGCATCAAGTTCTCTTAAAGGGCTTTCATGAAAAGATCCAACATTCTATTAAGCTACTTGTACTGTCTCCGTGCTGCCACACGCCGTTTCGACTCAAGCAAAACCGATCTTGCCGAATCTGATTACGAGTGGACATATCTCATTTCTCTCCGCTAAATCAAATCACCACTCATGGGCTTTCTGCCACTGGAGAGTGGATGACTTCTTCTTCACCCAGGATAGTTTTTTTTCCCGGGAACCCTAATTAGCTTCCTCGATGCTCGGCGCTGGCTAACCTCCTCGTCGTCACTGATGGACGGTTTCAGGGAGGTATCCGCCTGAGAGCCAGCGAGTCAATTAAAAATCAAAGCATGCAGTTTTATGTCGATATACAGTAAGATGATAATAATAATAATAATAATAATAATAATAATAATGTTTTTTATGTCCTTTTTGTCAAAGAAAACCTGTTTTTATGGCGGCAAAAACACAAAATATGCAATACTTTTAAAGTGCAATATTTGTTGTGAAGTAATTAGGGGAATAATACAGAACACTGATTTTAATTTAAATTTTTGGAGCAATGACAGTTTTAAAAACAAATCCCACTAAAATAATGGATGCCACTCAAAAAAGTGTTAAAAATGAGTCAAACTTTTTTTTCTTTACTTTAAACGCTTAAGTCTCTGGATCAACTTCAGATTTGATTATAAATGTTTATTTCTTAGGTTTTTAAAAAAAATATTTGTTTTATACGCACTTTTTGTCAAAGAAAACGTTGTTTTTTAATATGCGTAAACATGCAAAATATGCAATATTTTCCGCCAAAAGATATTTCCAAGTGGAATATTTGATGTGAAGTAATTGGAGCTTTGAATTGGTCAATAATTCATAACAACTTTGATTTTGATTCATTATTATATTTTGAGCAATGACAGTTTTAAAGAAAAAAAGCTGTGTGTTATTAGAGTCAACATTGCATTTTCCTGTTACATTTCACCTTTTTGTTCTTTTATTCCACTTTTTTAATGTTTTTTTAAAATTTTTAAGTGCCGTGGGCCGTCCCAAAAAATAGCCGCAGTCCGTAAAAGGCTCCCGGCCGCACTTTGGATAGCCCTGATATTAACGATTAACTAAAAATGTCAGTAACTAACGCGTGCAAGGCTAATAATATAAAATAGTGCATTGGTGAATAAAGCAAAAGTATGATGAAGTGAACATGAGCTAGCACATTCACAGTGGTATTGTGGGTGTTTTTGTTGAATTTGTGCGTGTATCTGCATGTTTTCCGATTAGGGATACCGATCACATGTATTAACTACATTTTTTAATGTATTCATGGAGAGTGCTATTGACCGTTAAACAATATCAACACAATATTTTGCTTAATGGCAGCCATGTTTTAACCAGTCTTGATCAAATTCTGCAGACATGTGCTTGTCATTCCCTCAAAGGTGCGTCCCAAATGTTGGTGTGATTGGACCAAACACCCAAATGGAAACATTGAAATAAAACCGTTATATTGGGTGTTTTGTAGAGCTATGTGAGAAATTTCAAGTACATCTGACCTATGAGTGTTCGATTTTGCTGGGTTTTGCTTGAATGCAGGTGTGCCCTCACTGACATGTTTTCCTATGAGGGAAAGTGTTTGAAACTGAACACCTAATCAATGGATGCCATGGACTCATTTCAACAACCGGAAAGTGTTTTTAAAAAATAAATACATTTTCTTAAAAGAATATGGGCTACATCCATATAGTACCACGTGTATTTAACATAATTAGGTTTAACTTGTTGACACCATAAAACGACTACTTTAGCACTTTATAACAGATTTTGGCTGCAACGATGGCACTTTAGCATGTATTTTGGCTCTTAGAGGGCACTTCAGCTCGCATTTTTGCTCCTAAGAGAGCACTTTGGCACGCATTTTGGCTCCTAAGAGGGCGCTTTATCAAGTGTTTTGACTCCAAGGAGCGCACTTGAGCAGGTGTTTTGGCCCCCAGGAGGGTACTTAAGCACATATTTTAGCTCCTTGGGGGCACTCTAGCAAGCGTTTTGGCTCTCAGGAGGGCTCTTTAGCACATATTATTTCTCTTATTGGACACTTAAGCATATGTTTTGGTTCCCACGAGGGCACTTTAGCATACATTTTGGCCAATAAAAGTGGACTTTACCACGCATTTTGGCTCATTAGAGCACAATTTAGGACGCAATTCTCCCAAGAGAGCACTTCAGCATACATTTAGGCTCCCAAGAGAGCACTTTAGCATACATCTCGGCTTTCAAGAAAGGACTTAAGCACACGTTGGTTCCCGTGAGGGCACTATTGGGAACCTATTGGGGTGGTATAGCTCGGTTGGTAGAGCGGCCGTGCCAACAACTTGAGGGTTGCAGGTTCGATCCCCACTTCCGCCATCCTTGTCACTGCCGTTGTGTCCTTGGGCAATACACTTTACCTACCTGCTCCCAGTGCCACCCACACTGGTTTAAATATAACTTAGATATTGGATTTCACAATGTATAGCGCTTTGAGTCACTTGAGAAAAAGCGCTATATAAATGTAATTCACTTCACTTATTGCATGTATTTTTGCTCCCAAAAGGGCACTTTAGCACACATTTTGTCTCCCATGAGGGCACTTTTGCCTATATTTTGGCTCCCTAGAGAGCAATTTAGCACACATTTTGGCTCCCAAGAGAGCACTTTATCACACATTTTGGCTCCCCATAGAGCACTTTAACACAAATTTTGGCTTCCAAGAGAGCAGTTTAGCACAAATTTTGTCTCCTCAGAGAGCACTTTAACACACGTTTTGGCTTCCAAGAGAGCACTTTAGCACACATTTTGGCTCCCCAGAGAGCACTTTAACACACATTTTGGCTTCCAAGAGAGCAGTTTAGCACAAATTTTGTCTCCTCAGAGAGCACTTTAACACACGTTTTGGCTTCCAAGAGAGCACTTTAGCACACATTTTGGCTCCCCAGAGAGCACTTTAACACAAATTTTGGCTTCCAAGAGAGCAGTTTAGCACAAATTTTGTCTCCTCAGAGAGCACTTTAACACACGTTTTGGCTCCCAAGAGAGCACTTTATCACACATTTTGGCTCCCCATAGAGCACTTTAACACAAATTTTGGCTTCCAAGAGAGCAGTTTAGCACAAATTTTGTCTCCTCAGAGAGCACTTTAACACACGTTTTGTCTCCCCAGAGAGCACTTTAGCACACATTTTGGCTCCCCAGAGAGCACTTTAACACACATTTTGGCTTCCAAGAGAGCAGTTTAGCACAAATGTTGTCTCCCCAGAGAGCACTTTAGTACACATTTTGGCTCCCCAGAGCACTTTAGCACACATTTTGGCTCCACAGAGAGCAGTTGAGCATGTGTTTTGGCTCCTTGGAAGGCTGTTTATCCCACAGTTTGGGTCCCTGCAGAGTACTCTAACATGCATTTTGGCTCCCAAGAGAACACTTCAGCTCACATTTTGGCTCCCCAGAGAGCACTTTAGCACACATTTTAGCTGCCAAGAGAGCAGTTGAGCACACGTTTTGGCTCCCTAGAGAGCAGTTTAGCATGTGCTTTGGCTCCCTAGAGGGCTGTTTATCCCACAGTTTGGCTACATAGAGGGCTGTTTAGCCCACAGTTTGACTCCCTAAAATAGAGGTGTCCAAACATTTTCCAGCGAGGGCCACATAGAGAAAAATTTAAGGATGAGAGGGCCACTTTTATACATTTTCTATATGAAAAATACTCAAATTAAAACAACGTAGGTGAACATATGCTAACATTTGAAAAACATTTCTACATCTTAGCTTTGTGTTATAGATAACAAAGCATAAAAATCATTCATGATTATTTTAATAATGATTTTATTTGCATTTATGTTAACTGTGCTCTAAAGTAAGCTTGTATTTACTAATATTGTCATTATACTGTCAACTGAAACTTTTTTGAGGGCTTTAGTACACTCAAAAATATATCATGTCTCACAAGAAGTTTGTACACTTTGTCATCATGACATGACACTCGGAAATCATCAATGACCTCATACAGTAAGACGCTCAGGTTGTCGGCCATTTTGGTTTTCAGGTCCCATTTTTGGGGTATTTGGTCCCGTTTAATTGTTCATATTTTTTTGTTTTAATTTGATTGATTGAGTTTTTCGTTGTAATTTGGGACCTGTTCAGCTTGTCTATAGAATGTGTCGCGGGCCAATAAAAATTGCGCTGCGGGCCGCAAATGGCCCCCGGGCCACACTTTGGACACCCCTGCCCTAAAGGGCACTCTAACATGCGTTTTGGCTCATAAGAGGGAACTTTAGCAGTTTGCTCCCATCCCAATTATGGCACTTTAGCATTTGTTTTGTCTTCCTAGAGGCCAATTTAGCATTTGCTTTTCAACAATTGGGCCTTAACTGGGGGCAATCACTAAGTTGTGTGCATGTAAATTGACTTAACAAAGCTCGATCAGTGGTTCAGCCTTAAACATCCACAAGGTGTTTTTGCCAGGATGGCATCAGCAGAGGTCTCTCTTTATCTTGATCAACATCTGATTTGGCTTCAGGTCCTCAGGTGAGTTAATATTAAAACAATGAAGCTTTGATTTTGTGTGAGTTTGAGGCGTCGGCCTTTAATGATTCAAGTGTTTTTATATGATTCAAGTGTTTTTCTTCCCCATATAACGATGTCAGCCGTAAAGCATTCCCACGCCGCCGTCTTTTCCGAGCATCCAATCTGTGTGTGTGTTATTGGATTTGTCTTCCCAAAAGCTGCCACCGCGTGGTGCCCGACCGGCTGGTTTCCTGAGACGGGGGTTGCCATAGCAACAGGTAGCCACGTAAGGCACGGTGGCCAGTCAGGGCAGGGCGGATGTAAGCACGAAGAAGAAGTGATGGGAGGATGGTGAGGGTGGGGGTGCATGGCAAGCAGGCTATTAATAGAGCTTATCAGGAGCCAGCTGCAGAACACTGTGGTCTTGTGTTACGTCCACGTGGAGCAAAATGCACTTCGGATTGTTCAGCAGTGTCCTCAAGATGGTTTTATTTTGAGCTTGGATTTTTAGCGGGTCAAAGGTCCAAAGCTATGGTCACAGAAGAACATTCTGTCACAATCACTTTGTGATCACTAAGCACTCGCTTCACCCTCAATGATGTACTAAAGCAAAAGTACCCGATGTGATTTGACCTTAAATCGGTCTAACAGCAAAAAAAAAAAATCAATGCAGGATACAGAATAAAGGTTGGCGCCTACACCACTAGCTTAATGCTAATTTACAATGGACGTGCCCATTGAGATGCTAAGGAAAATTAGCATTTCGATCGTTTTGAATTTGTGCTAACAAATGAGATTTTAACAAAAGAAAATGTACATAACCAAATTGATTTCTACTCTAAAGTCACCAAACTGTGTGGAAATTATTATTGTGTGCGTGCCTGTTGCTTTTCTATGGCGGCTCGTTGCTGAAATCTGAAACTTAAATCCCAGAACACATTTCATAACAGTTTTACGGAGCATGATTCACATACAGTACAGGCCAAAAGTTTGGACACACCTTCTCATTCAATGCGTTTTCTTTATTTTCATGACTATTTACATTGTAGATTGTCACTGAAGGCATCACAACTATGAATGAACACATGTGGAGTTATGTACTTAACAAAAAAAGGTGAAATAACTGAAAACATGTTTTATATTCTAGTTTCTTCAAAATAGCCACCCTTTGATCTGATTACTGTTTTGCACGCTCTTGGCATTCTCTCGATGAGCTTCAAGAGTTAGTCACCTGAAAGGGTTTTCACTTCACAGGTGTCATAGTTTTGATGCCTTCAGTGACAATCTACAACAGGGGTCCCCGAACTACGGCTCGCGGGCCGGATTTGGCCCGCCAGCGTCCAAAATCAGGCCCGCGGGAAGTCCCAAGTATAAAAATAAATAAATAAATAAATGTAAAAAAAAAATAGAATAAAATAAAAATCTGTCTTTTCTTATCCACTTTGTACCGCTTGCTACTCACGGTGTCTCCTAGCCGCTTAGGCAAATCATATTGTCTAAAAATGCATTTTCTCATCGATAACGTGACATCATCGCGCGCGCGGAAAGTGATATATATATATATATATATATATATATATATATATATATATATATATATATATATATATATATATATATATATATATATATATATATACATATATCTGTCTAATATATATATCTAATATATATATCTAAATATATATAATATATATACAGTATATATGTATGTATGTATGTATATATATATATGTATGTATGTATGTATATATATATATATGTATGTATGTATGTATATATATATATATATATATATATATATATATATATATATATATATATATATATATATATATATATATATATATATATATATATATATATATATATATATACACAGCCCGGCCCCAGGCCAAATTGTTTTAACCCAATGCGGCCCCCGAGTCAAAAACTTTGGGGACCCCTGATCTACAATGAAAATAAAGAAAACGCATTGAAATGAGAAGGTGTGTCCAAACTTTTGGCTTCTGCTGTATATCACCTAAAAGGTGAAGCGTAAACTTTAGGGCCGTCACAAAAAATAAAGATTTTAGAATGAATTGCCATTCTTATTTGTAACAATTCCTAACCGATTAAAAAAAAAATCTAATTTTTTTTCCTATTATTATTATTATTTTTTTATCTGTCCAGTCCAGCCACTTATATCTGCTGTACAGATTTACTTTAGAAAATAGAAGTGTTGGATACTTATCGTGTTGCCTTATTTGTATTTGACTTTATTAAATGTTTGGGTAGATTTTTTTTCAAAATAAAACCAGTTCTCTTTTAAGTAATATAGAAATGTATCAGAGCTGTTTGTCTATTTCATGGAGGAATGTAGTTACTCACAGAACTGGCCCCCAATGTTATTAAAAAGTCATGATTTTGAATCAAGAATCGGTTTGAATCGTAAATTGATTCTGAATGGCCTCGTTACCCCCAGGAATCGAATTGAATCAAATCATGTGGTTCCCAGATTCCGAACTAACAAAGGTCTTAACTCATTCTCTTTCTATGCCACATCAATGTGGAATGCGCTCCCAACAGGTATAAAAGAAAGGGCATCTCTATCCTCCTTCAAAACCGCAATACAAGTTCACCTCCAGGCAGCTACAACCCTAAACTAACACCCTCCCCGGATTGTTAATAATCAAATGTAAACAATCAAATGCAGATATTTTTTCTTATGCCTTCTGATCTCTCTCTCTCTCTCTCTCTCTCTCTCTCTCTCTCTCTCTATGTCCACTACTTGCTGTCCATATCCTACCCCCCCCCCCCCACACACCCTGATTGTAAATAATGTAAATAATTCAATGTGATTATCTTGTGTGATGACTGTATTATGATGATAGTATATATCTGTGGCCTAGTGGTTAGAGTGTCCGCCCTGAGATCGGTAGGTTGGAGTTCAAATCCCAGCCAAGTCATACCAGAGACTATAAAAATGGGACCCGTTTCCTCCCTGCTTGGCACTCAGCATCAAGGGTTGGAGTTGGGGGTTAAATCACCAAAATGATTCCCGGGCGCGCCGCCGCTGCTGCCCACTGCTCCCCAAGGGGATGGGTCAAATGCAGAGGACAAATTTCACCACATCTAGTGTGTGTGTGACAATCATTGGTACTTTAATCTTAATCTTAATCTGTATCTGAATCAATTTAAGTGGACCCCGACTTAAACAAGTTGAAAAACTTATTCGGGTGTTACTATTTAGTGGTCAATTGTACGGAATATGTACTTCACTGTGCAACCTACTAATAAAAGTCTCAATCAATCAATCAATCCCAAAGATTCACAGCCCGAGTAAACTTCCTGTATTGCAAAAATTTAAAAAAATATAATTTTTTCCACTTGTAGCAGCTCTAAATGTACTTGTGGCTGGGCCATGAATTCTGCCTAGCAACAAGTGCGACTTTTGTTTTTTGTAAAACATGCTGCTAATGAACTAATCATTCAAAAGTAATGACCATTTTTTTCCCCATTTCTTTAGAAATAAACCCTCACTCTGTCCTGTTTGTTTTTTTACCAACACGCAGATTAGCACGTCTTTGATTCCTCCTGCAAACTTTGTATTCTTGTCAAAATGATTTCTAGGTCTTTTCCAGTGCCATCTTCTTGATCTCGCTCTCTCTCGCCCCTCCCCCACGCCGCAGGCATCGCCTCCATGACGGTGCCCGTGTACATCGCAGAGGCCTCGCCGCCGCACCTCCGCGGCCAGTTGGTGACCGTCAACACACTCTTCATCACCGGCGGACAGTTCGCCGCCAGCGTCGTCGACGGCGCCTTCAGCTACTTGCAGCGCGACGGCTGGAGGTCAGACACGCACGCAGGACAAATCCACGAGACGATTCTTTTGTCGGACACACATTTGTTTCGCCGTGACATACGCGACGTGATGCGCGATATCATCGGCCGTCATATCAAATGGCAGAGGGGCTCAAAAGCAAAATGTCAAGGCATGCAGACTTCTGCACATTAGGGCCATACAGTGCAGTCTCATCTCACCTACTTTTGGTCCCATTAAAAGCCCATTTGCAGTGTTTGCATGCTGAGTTGTGAAATGTCAGAGTAGATAAAGGCCGTCCTTTCTGCTTGGTGTTGCAGACAAGAAAGATTCCGACATCATAAATTGTTTTTCAAGGTGTAGCTCTGATGCGAAAGAACATCACACAGTGTTTGATGTGTTTTGGCTCCCAGGCGTGCACTTGAGCAGGCGTTTTGGATCCCAGGAGGGTACTTTAGCAAGCGTTTTGACTCCTAAAAGGGGAATTAATTGTTTTGACTACCGAGAGGGCACTTTAGCATGTATCTTGGCTCTTAGAGGGCACTTTAACACTAATCTTGCCTCTTAGAGGGCACTTTAGGTAGCATTTTGGCTCCTAAGAGAGCACTTTAGCATGCGTTTTGGCTCCCGGGAGGGTACTTTAGCACATATTTTAGCTCCTATAGGGCACTTTGGCAAGCGTTTTGACTCCAAAAAAGGTGACTTTATTAAGTGTTTTGGCTCCCGGGAGGGCACTAGAGCACGTATCTTGGCTCTTAGAGGGCACTTTAGCACATATCTTGCCTCTTAGAGGGCACTTTAACACTAATCTTGCCTCTTAGAGGGCACTTTAGTTAGCATTTTGGCTCCTAAGAGAGCACTTTAGCATGCGTTTTGGCTCCCGGGAGGGTACTTTAGCACATATTTTAGCTCCTATAGGGCACTTTGGCAAGCGTTTTGACTCCAAAAAAGGTGACTTTATTAAGTGTTTTGGCTCCCGGGAGGGCACTAGAGCACGTATCTTGGCTCTTAGAGGGCACTTTAGCACATATCTTGCCTCTTAGAGGGCACTTTAACACTAATCTTGCCTCTTAGAGGGCACTTTAGTTAGCATTTTGGCTCCTAAGAGAGCACTTTAGCATGCGTTTTGGCTCCCGGGAGGGTACTTTAGCACATATTTTAGCTCCTATAGGGCACTTTGGCAAGCGTTTTGACTCCAAAAAAGGTGACTTTATTAAGTGTTTTGGCTCCCGGGAGGGCACTAGAGCACGTATCTTGGCTCTTAGAGGGCACTTTAGCACATATCTTGCCTCTTAGAGGGCACTTTAACACTAATCTTGCCTCTTAGAGGGCACTTTAGTTAGCATTTTGGCTCCTAAGAGAGCACTTTAGCATGCGTTTTGGCTCCCGGGAGGGTACTTTAGCACATATTTTAGCTCCTATAGGGCACTTTGGCAAGCGTTTTGACTCCAAAAAAGGTGACTTTATTAAGTGTTTTGGCTCCCGGGAGGGCACTAGAGCACGTATCTTGGCTCTTAGAGGGCACTTTAGCACATATCTTGCCTCTTAGAGGGGCACTTTAGTTAGCATTTTGGCTCCTAAGAGAGCACTTTAGCAGGCGTTTTGGCTCCCGGGAGGGTACTTTAGCACATATTTTAGCTCCTATAGGGCACTTTGGCAAGCGTTTTGACTCCAAAAAAGGTGACTTTATTAAGTGTTTTGGCTCCCGGGAGGGCACTTGAGCACGTATCTTGGCTCTTAGAGGGCACTTTAGCACATATCTTGCCTCTTAGAGGGCACTTTAGGTAGTGTTTTGGCTCTTAAGAGGGCACTTTAGCAAGCGTTTTGACTCCTAAAAGGTGACTTTATTAAGTGTTTTGGCTCCCGGGAGGGCACTTAAGCACATATTTTAGCTCCTACAGGGCACTTCAGCAAGTGTTTTGACTCCTAAAAGGGGAATTTACTTAGTGTTTTGGATCCCGAGAGGGCACTTTAGCACGTATCTTGGTTCTTAGAGGGCACTTTAGCACATATATTGCTTTAGCAAGTATTTTGGCTCCTAAGAGAGCACTTTAGCAGGCGTTTTGGCTCCCGGGAGGGTACTTTAGCACATATTTTAGCTCCTATAGGGCACTTTGACAAGCGTTTTGACTCCAAAAAAGGTGACTTTATTAAGTGTTTTGGCTCCCGGGAGGGCACTTGAGCACGTATCTTGGCTCTTAGAGGGCACTTTAACACTAATCTTGCCTCTTAGAGGGCACTTTAGTTAGCATTTTGGCTCCTAAGAGAGCACTTTAGCAGGCGTTTTGGCTCCCGGGAGGGTACTTTAGCACATATTTTAGCTCCTATAGGGCACTTTGGCAAGCGTTTTGACTCCAAAAAAGGTGACTTTATTAAGTGTTTTGGCTCCCAGGAGGGCACTTGAGCACGTATCTTGGCTCTTAGAGGGCACTTTAGCACATATCTTGCCTCTTAGAGGGCACTTTAGTTAGCATTTTGGCTCCTAAGAGAGCACTTTAGCAGGCGTTTTGGCTCCTGGGAGGGTACTTTAGCACATATTTTAGCTCCTATAGGGCACTTTGGCAAGCGTTTTGACTCCAAAAAAGGTGACTTTATTAAGTGTTTTGGCTCCCGGGAGGGCACTTGAGCACGTATCTTGGCTCTTAGAGGGCACTTTAGCACATATCTTGCCTCTTAGAGGGCACTTTAGGTAGTATTTTGGCTCTTAAGAGGGCACTTTAGCAAGCGTTTTGACTCCTAAAAGGTGACTTTATTAAGTGTTTTGGCTCCCGGGAGGGCACTTAAGCACATATTTTAGCTCCTACAGGGCACTTCAGCAAGTGTTTTGACTCCTAAAAGGGGAATTTACTTAGTGCTTTGGATCCCGAGAGGGCACTTTAGCACGTATCTTGGTTCTTAGAGGGCACTTTAGCACATATATTGCTTTAGCAAGTATTTTGGCTCCTAAGAGAGCACTTTAGCAGGCGTTTTGGCTCCCGGGAGGGTACTTTAGCACATATTTTAGCTCCTATAGGGCACTTTGACAAGCGTTTTGACTCCAAAAAAGGTGACTTCATTAAGTGTTTTGGCTCCCGGGAGGGCACTTGAGCACGTATCTTGGCTCTTAGAGGGCACTTTAACACTAATCTTGCCTCTTAGAGGGCACTTTAGTTAGCATTTTGGCTCCTAAGAGAGCACTTTAGCAGGCGTTTTGGATCCCGGGAGGGTACTTTAGCACATATTTTATCTCCTATAGGGCACTTTGGCAAGCGTTTTGACTCCAAAAAAGGTGACTTTATTAAGTGTTTCGGCTCCCGGGAGGGCACTTGAGCACGTATCTTGGCTCTTAGAGGGCACTTTAGCACATATCTTGCCTCTTAGAGGGCACTTTAGGTAGCATTTTGGCTCCTAAGAAAGCACTTTAGCAGGCGTTTTGGCTCCCAGAAGGGTACTTTGGCACATATTTTAGCTCCTAGAGGGCACTTTAGCAAGCGTTTTGACTCCTAAAAGGTGACTTTATTAAGTGTTTTGGCTCCCGGGAGGGCACTTAAGCACATATTTTAGCTCCTACAGGGCACTTCAGCAAGTGTTTTGACTCCTAAAAGGGGAATTTACTTAGTGTTTTGGATCCCGAGAGGGCACTTTAGCACGTATCTTGGTTCTTAGAGGGCACTTTAGCACATATCTTGCTTTAGCAAGTATTTTGGCTCCTAAGAGAGCACTTTAGCAGGCGTTTTGGCTCCCGGGAGGGTACTTTAGCACATATTTTAGCTCCTATAGGGCACTTTGGCAAGCGTTTTGACTCCAAAAAAGGTGACTTTATTAAGTGTTTTGGCTCCGGGGAGGGCACTTTAGCACATATCTTGCCTCTTAGAGGGCACTTTAGGTAGCATTTTGGCTCCTAAGAGAGCACTTTAGCAGGCGTTTTGGCTCCCGGGAGGGTACTTTAGCGCATATTTTAGCTCCTATAGGGCACTTTGGCAAGCGTTTTGACTCCAAAAAAGGTGACTTTATTAAGTGTTTTGGCTCCCAGGAGGGCACTTGAGCACGTATCTTGGCTCTTAGAGGGCACTTTAGCACATATCTTGCCTCTTAGAGGGCACTTTAGTTAGCATTTTGGCTCCTAAGAGAGCACTTTAGCAGGCGTTTTGGCTCCTGGGAGGGTACTTTAGCACATATTTTAGCTCCTATAGGGCACTTTGGCAAGCGTTTTGACTCCAAAAAAGGTGACTTTATTAAGTGTTTTGGCTCCCGGGAGGGCACTTTAGCACGTATCTTGGCTCTTAGAGGGCACTTTAGCACATATCTTGCCTCTTAGAGGGCACTTTAGGTAGCATTTTGGCTCCAAAGAGAGCACTTTAGCAGGCGTTTTGGCTCCCGGGAGGGTACTTTAGCACATATTTTAGCTCCTATAGGGCACTTTGGCAAGCGTTTTGACTCCAAAAAAGGTGACTTTATTAAGTGTTTTGGCTCCCGGGAGGGCACTTGAGCACGTATCTTGGCTCTTAGAGGGCACTTTAGCACATATCTTGCCTCTTAGAGGGCACTTTAGGTAGTATTTTGGCTCTTAAGAGGGCACTTTAGCAAGCGTTTTGACTCCTAAAAGGTGACTTTATTAAGTGTTTTGGCTCCCGGGAGGGCACTTAAGCACATATTTTAGCTCCTACAGGGCACTTCAGCAAGTGTTTTGACTCCTAAAAGGGGAATTTACTTAGTGCTTTGGATCCCGAGAGGGCACTTTAGCACGTATCTTGGTTCTTAGAGGGCACTTTAGCACATATATTGCTTTAGCAAGTATTTTGGCTCCTAAGAGAGCACTTTAGCAGGCGTTTTGGCTCCCGGGAGGGTACTTTAGCACATATTTTAGCTCCTATAGGGCACTTTGACAAGCGTTTTGACTCCAAAAAAGGTGACTTCATTAAGTGTTTTGGCTCCCGGGAGGGCACTTGAGCACGTATCTTGGCTCTTAGAGGGCACTTTAACACTAATCTTGCCTCTTAGAGGGCACTTTAGTTAGCATTTTGGCTCCTAAGAGAGCACTTTAGCAGGCGTTTTGGATCCCGGGAGGGTACTTTAGCACATATTTTATCTCCTATAGGGCACTTTGGCAAGCGTTTTGACTCCAAAAAAGGTGACTTTATTAAGTGTTTCGGCTCCGGGGAGGGCACTTGAGCACGTATCTTGGCTCTTAGAGGGCACTTTAGCACATATCTTGCCTCTTAGAGGGCACTTTAGGTAGCATTTTGGCTCCTAAGAGAGCACTTTAGCAGGCGTTTTGGCTCCCGGGAGGGTACTTTAGCACATATTTTAGCTCCTATAGGGCACTTTGGCAAGCGTTTTGACTCCAAAAAAGGTGACTTTATTAAGTGTTTTGGCTCCCGGGAGGGCACTTGAGCACGTATCTTGGCTCTTAGAGGGCACTTTAGCACATATCTTGCCTCTTAGAGGGCACTTTAGGTAGTATTTTGGCTCTTAAGAGGGCACTTTAGCAAGCGTTTTGACTCCTAAAAGGTGACTTTATTAAGTGTTTTGGCTCCCGGGAGGGCACTTAAGCACATATTTTAGCTCCTACAGGGCACTTCAGCAAGTGTTTTGACTCCTAAAAGGGGAATTTACTTAGTGCTTTGGATCCCGAGAGGGCACTTTAGCACGTATCTTGGTTCTTAGAGGGCACTTTAGCACATATATTGCTTTAGCAAGTATTTTGGCTCCTAAGAGAGCACTTTAGCAGGCGTTTTGGCTCCCGGGAGGGTACTTTAGCACATATTTTAGCTCCTATAGGGCACTTTGACAAGCGTTTTGACTCCAAAAAAGGTGACTTCATTAAGTGTTTTGGCTCCCGGGAGGGCACTTGAGCACGTATCTTGGCTCTTAGAGGGCACTTTAACACTAATCTTGCCTCTTAGAGGGCACTTTAGTTAGCATTTTGGCTCCTAAGAGAGCACTTTAGCAGGCGTTTTGGATCCCGGGAGGGTACTTTAGCACATATTTTATCTCCTATAGGGCACTTTGGCAAGCGTTTTGACTCCAAAAAAGGTGACTTTATTAAGTGTTTCGGCTCCCGGGAGGGCACTTGAGCACGTATCTTGGCTCTTAGAGGGCACTTTAGCACATATCTTGCCTCTTAGAGGGCACTTTAGGTAGCATTTTGGCTCCTAAGAAAGCACTTTAGCAGGCGTTTTGGCTCCCAGAAGGGTACTTTGGCACATATTTTAGCTCCTAGAGGGCACTTTAGCAAGCGTTTTGACTCCTAAAAGGTGACTTTATTAAGTGTTTTGGCTCCCGGGAGGGCACTTAAGCACATATTTTAGCTCCTACAGGGCACTTCAGCAAGTGTTTTGACTCCTAAAAGGGGAATTTACTTAGTGTTTTGGATCCCGAGAGGGCACTTTAGCACGTATCTTGGTTCTTAGAGGGCACTTTAGCACATATCTTGCTTTAGCAAGTATTTTGGCTCCTAAGAGAGCACTTTAGCAGGCGTTTTGGCTCCCGGGAGGGTACTTTAGCACATATTTTAGCTCCTATAGGGCACTTTGGCAAGCGTTTTGACTCCAAAAAAGGTGACTTTATTAAGTGTTTTGGCTCCGGGGAGGGCACTTTAGCACATATCTTGCCTCTTAGAGGGCACTTTAGGTAGCATTTTGGCTCCTAAGAGAGCACTTTAGCAGGCGTTTTGGCTCCCGGGAGGGTACTTTAGCGCATATTTTAGCTCCTATAGGGCACTTTGGCAAGCGTTTTGACTCCAAAAAAGGTGACTTTATTAAGTGTTTTGGCTCCCAGGAGGGCACTTGAGCACGTATCTTGGCTCTTAGAGGGCACTTTAGCACATATCTTGCCTCTTAGAGGGCACTTTAGTTAGCATTTTGGCTCCTAAGAGAGCACTTTAGCAGGCGTTTTGGCTCCTGGGAGGGTACTTTAGCACATATTTTAGCTCCTATAGGGCACTTTGGCAAGCGTTTTGACTCCAAAAAAGGTGACTTTATTAAGTGTTTTGGCTCCCGGGAGGGCACTTGAGCACGTATCTTGGCTCTTAGAGGGCACTTTAGCACATATCTTGCCTCTTAGAGGGCACTTTAGGTAGCATTTTGGCTCCAAAGAGAGCACTTTAGCAGGCGTTTTGGCTCCCGGGAGGGTACTTTAGCACATATTTTAGCTCCTATAGGGCACTTTGGCAAGCGTTTTGACTCCAAAAAAGGTGACTTTATTAAGTGTTTTGGCTCCCGGGAGGGCACTTGAGCACGTATCTTGGCTCTTAGAGGGCACTTTAGCACATATCTTGCCTCTTAGAGGGCACTTTAGGTAGTATTTTGGCTCTTAAGAGGGCACTTTAGCAAGCGTTTTGACTCCTAAAAGGTGACTTTATTAAGTGTTTTGGCTCCCGGGAGGGCACTTAAGCACATATTTTAGCTCCTACAGGGCACTTCAGCAAGTGTTTTGACTCCTAAAAGGGGAATTTACTTAGTGCTTTGGATCCCGAGAGGGCACTTTAGCACGTATCTTGGTTCTTAGAGGGCACTTTAGCACATATATTGCTTTAGCAAGTATTTTGGCTCCTAAGAGAGCACTTTAGCAGGCGTTTTGGCTCCCGGGAGGGTACTTTAGCACATATTTTAGCTCCTATAGGGCACTTTGACAAGCGTTTTGACTCCAAAAAAGGTGACTTCATTAAGTGTTTTGGCTCCCGGGAGGGCACTTGAGCACGTATCTTGGCTCTTAGAGGGCACTTTAACACTAATCTTGCCTCTTAGAGGGCACTTTAGTTAGCATTTTGGCTCCTAAGAGAGCACTTTAGCAGGCGTTTTGGATCCCGGGAGGGTACTTTAGCACATATTTTATCTCCTATAGGGCACTTTGGCAAGCGTTTTGACTCCAAAAAAGGTGACTTTATTAAGTGTTTCGGCTCCGGGGAGGGCACTTGAGCACGTATCTTGGCTCTTAGAGGGCACTTTAGCACATATCTTGCCTCTTAGAGGGCACTTTAGGTAGCATTTTGGCTCCTAAGAGAGCACTTTAGCAGGCGTTTTGGCTCCCGGGAGGGTACTTTAGCACATATTTTAGCTCCTATAGGGCACTTTGGCAAGCGTTTTGACTCCAAAAAAGGTGACTTTATTAAGTGTTTTGGCTCCCGGGAGGGCACTTGAGCACGTATCTTGGCTCTTAGAGGGCACTTTAGCACATATCTTGCCTCTTAGAGGGCACTTTAGGTAGCATTTTGGCTCCTAAGAAAGCACTTTAGCAGGCGTTTTGGCTCCCAGAAGGGTACTTTGGCACATATTTTAGCTCCTAGAGGGCACTTTAGCAAGCGTTTTGACTCCTAAAAGGGGAATTTACTTAGTGTTTTGGATCCCGAGAGGGCACTTTAGCACGTATCTTGGTTCTTAGAGGGCACTTTAGCACATATCTTGCTTTAGCAAGTATTTTGGCTCCTAAGAGAGCACTTTAGCAGGTGTTTTGGCTCCCGGGAGGGTACTTTAGCACATATTTTAGCTCCTATAGGGCACTTTGGCAAGCGTTTTGACTCCAAAAAAGGTGACTTTATTAAGTGTTTTGGCTCCGGGGAGGGCACTTGAGCATGTATCTTGGCTCTTAGAGGGCACTTTAGCACATATCTTGCCTCTTAGAGGGCACTTTAGGTAGCATTTTGGCTCCTAAGAGAGCACTTTAGCAGGCGTTTTGGCTCCCGGGAGGATACTTTAGCACATATTTTAGCTCCTATAGGGCACTTTGGCAAGCGTTTTGACTCCAAAAAAGGTGACTTTATTAAGTGTTTTGGCTCCGGGGAGGGCACTTTAGCACATATCTTGCCTCTTAGAGGGCACTTTAGGTAGCATTTTGGCTCCTAAGAGAGCACTTTAGCAGGCGTTTTGGCTCCCGGGAGGGTACTTTAGCGCATATTTTAGCTCCTATAGGGCACTTTGGCAAGCGTTTTGACTCCAAAAAAGGTGACTTTATTAAGTGTTTTGGCTCCCGGGAGGGCACTAGAGCACGTATCTTGCCTCTTAGAGGGCACTTTAGCACATATCTTGCCTCTTAGAGGGCACTTTAGCTAGTATTTTGGCTCCTAAAAGAACACTTTAGCAGGCGTTTTGGCTCCCAGAAGGGTACTTTGGCACATATTTTAGCTCCTACAGGGCACTTCAGCAAGTGTTTTGACTCCTAAAAGGGGAATTTACTTAGTGTTTTGGATCCCGAGAGGGCACTTTAGCACATATCTTGCTTTAGCAAGTATTTTGGCTCCTAAGAGAGCACTTTAGCAGGTGTTTTGGCTCCCGGGAGGGTACTTTAGCACATATTTTAGCTCCTATAGGGCACTTTGGCAAGCGTTTTGACTCCAAAAAAGGTTACTTTATTAAGTGTTTTGGCTCCGGGGAGGGCACTTGAGCACGTATCTTGGCTCTTAGAGGGCACTTTAGCACATATCTTGCCTCTTAGAGGGCACTTTAGGTAGCATTTTGGCTCCTAAGAGAGCACTTTAGCACGCGTTTTGGCTCCCGGGAGGGTACTTTAGCGCATATTTTAGCTCCTATAGGGCACTTTGGCAAGCGTTTTGACTCCAAAAAAGGTGACTTTATTAAGTGTTTTGGCTCCCGGGAGGGCACTTGAGCACGTATCTTGGCTCTTAGAGGGCACTTTAGCACATATCTTGCCTCTTAGAGGGCACTTTAGGTAGTATTTTGGCTCTTAAGAGGGCACTTTAGCAAGCGTTTTGACTCCTAAAAGGTGACTTTATTAAGTGTTTTGGCTCCCGGGAGGGCACTTAAGCACATATTTTAGCTCCTACAGGGCACTTCAGCAAGTGTTTTGACTCCTAAAAGGGGAATTTACTTAGTGTTTTGGATCCCGAGAGGGCACTTTAGCACGTATCTTGGTTCTTAGAGGGCACTTTAGCACATATCTTGCTTTAGCAAGTATTTTGGCTCCTAAGAGAGCACTTTAGCAGGCGTTTTGGCTCCCGGGAGGGTACTTTAGCACATATTTTAGCTCCTATAGGGCACTTTGGCAAGCGTTTTGACTCCAAAAAAGGTGACTTTATTAAGTGTTTTGGCTCCCGGGAGGGCACTAGAGCACGTATCTTGGCTCTTAGAGGGCACTTTAGCACATATCTTGCCTTTTAGAGGGCACTTTAGCTAGTATTTTGGCTCCTAAAAGAACACTTTAGCAGGCGTTTTGGCTCCCGGGAGGGTACTTTAGCACATATTTTAGCTCCTATAGGGCACTTTGGCAAGCGTTTTGACTCCAAAAAAGGTGACTTTATTAAGTGTTTTGGCTCCCGGGAGGGCACTTGAGCACGTATCTTGGCTCTTAGAGGGCACTTTAGCACATATCTTGCCTCTTAGAGGGCACTTTAGGTAGCATTTTGGCTCCTAAGAGAGCACTTTAGCAGGCGTTTTGGCTCCCGGGAGGGTACTTTAGCACATATTTTAGCTCCTATAGGGCACTTTGGCAAGCGTTTTGACTCCAAAAAAGGTGACTTTATTAAGTGTTTTGGCTCCGGGGAGGGCACTTGAGCACGTATCTTGGCTCTTAGAGGGCACTTTAGCACATATCTTGCCTCTTAGAGGGCACTTTAGGTAGCATTTTGGCTCCTAAGAGAGCACTTTAGCAGGCGTTTTGGCTCCCGGGAGGGTACTTTAGCGCATATTTTAGCTCCTATAGGGCACTTTGGCAAGCGTTTTGACTCCAAAAAAGGTGACTTTATTAAGTGTTTTGGCTCCCGGGAGGGCACTTGAGCACGTATCTTGGCTCTTAGAGGGCACTTTAGCACATATCTTGCCTCTTAGAGGGCACTTTAGGTAGTATTTTGGCTCTTAAGAGGGCACTTTAGCAAGCGTTTTGACTCCTAAAAGGTGACTTTATTAAGTGTTTTGGCTCCCGGGAGGGCACTTAAGCACATATTTTAGCTCCTACAGGGCACTTCAGCAAGTGTTTTGACTCCTAAAAGGGGAATTTACTTAGTGTTTTGGATCCCGAGAGGGCACTTTAGCACGTATCTTGGTTCTTAGAGGGCACTTTAGCACATATCTTGCTTTAGCAAGTATTTTGGCTCCTAAGAGAGCACTTTAGCAGGCGTTTTGGCTCCCGGGAGGGTACTTTAGCACATATTTTAGCTCCTATAGGGCACTTTGGCAAGCGTTTTGACTCCAAAAAAGGTGACTTTATTAAGTGTTTTGGCTCCCGGGAGGCCACTTGAGCACGTATCTTGGCTCTTAGAGGGCACTTTAGCACATATCTTGCCTCTTAGAGGGCACTTTAGGTAGTGTTTTGGCTCTTAAGAGGGCACTTTAGCAAGCGTTTTGACTCCTAAAAGGTGACTTTATTAAGTGTTTTGGCTCCCGGGAGGGCACTTAAGCACATATTTTAGCTCCTACAGGGCACTTCAGCAAGTGTTTTGACTCCTAAAAGGGGAATTTACTTAGTGTTTTGGATCCCGAGAGGGCACTTTAGCACGTATCTTGGTTCTTAGAGGGCACTTTAGCACATATGTTGCTTTAGCAAGTATTTTGGCTCCTAAGAGAGCACTTTAGCAGGCGTTTTGGCTCCCGGGAGGGTACTTTAGCACATATTTTAGCTCCTATAGGGCACTTTGGCAAGCGTTTTGACTCCAAAAAAGGTGACTTTATTAAGTGTTTTGGCTCCCGGGAGGGCACTTGAGCACGTATCTTGGCTCTTAGAGGGCACTTTAGCACATATCTTGCCTCTTAGAGGGCACTTTAGGTAGTATTTTGGCTCTTAAGAGGGCACTTTAGCAAGCGTTTTGACTCCTAAAAGGTGACTTTATTAAGTGTTTTGGCTCCCGGGAGGGCACTTAAGCACATATTTGAGCTCCTACAGGGCACTTCAGCAAGTGTTTTGACTCCTAAAAGGGGAATTTACTTAGTGTTTTGGATCCCGAGAGGGCACTTTAGCACGTATCTTGGTTCTTAGAGGGCACTTTAGCACATATCTTGCTTTAGCAAGTATTTTGGCTCCTAAGAGAGCACTTTAGCAGGTGTTTTGGCTCCCGGGAGGGTACTTTAGCACATATTTTAGCTCCTATAGGGCACTTTGGCAAGCGTTTTGACTCCAAAAAAGGTGACTTTATTAAGTGTTTTGGCTCCGGGGAGGGCACTTGAGCACGTATCTTGGCTCTTAGAGGGCACTTTAGCACATATCTTGCCTCTTAGAGGGCACTTTAGGTAGCATTTTGGCTCCTAAGAGAGCACTTTAGCAGGCGTTTTGGCTCCCGGGAGGGTACTTTAGCACATATTTTAGCTCCTATAGGGCACTTTGGCAAGCGTTTTGACTCCAAAAAAGGTGACTTAAGTGTTTTGGCTCCGGGGAGGGCACTTGAGCACGTATCTTGGCTCTTAGAGGGCACTTTAGCACATATCTTGCCTCTTAGAGGGCACTTTAGGTAGCATTTTGGCTCCTAAGAGAGCACTTTAGCAGGCGTTTTGGCTCCCGGGAGGGTACTTTAGCGCATATTTTAGCTCCTATAGGGCACTTTGGCAAGCGTTTTGACTCCAAAAAAGGTGACTTTATTAAGTGTTTTGGCTCCCGGGAGGGCACTTGAGCACGTATCTTGGCTCTTAGAGGGCACTTTAGCACATATCTTGCCTCTTAGAGGGCACTTTAGGTAGTATTTTGGCTCTTAAGAGGGCACTTTAGCAAGCGTTTTGACTCCTAAAAGGTGACTTTATTAAGTGTTTTGGCTCCCGGGAGGGCACTTAAGCACATATTTTAGCTCCTACAGGGCACTTCAGCAAGTGTTTTGACTCCTAAAAGGGGAATTTACTTAGTGTTTTGGATCCCGAGAGGGCACTTTAGCACGTATCTTGGTTCTTAGAGGGCACTTTAGCACATATCTTGCTTTAGCAAGTATTTTGGCTCCTAAGAGAGCACTTTAGCAGGCGTTTTGGCTCCCGGGAGGGTACTTTAGCACATATTTTAGCTCCTATAGGGCACTTTGGCAAGCGTTTTGACTCCAAAAAAGGTGACTTTATTAAGTGTTTTGGCTCCCGGGAGGCCACTTGAGCACGTATCTTGGCTCTTAGAGGGCACTTTAGCACATATCTTGCCTCTTAGAGGGCACTTTAGGTAGTGTTTTGGCTCTTAAGAGGGCACTTTAGCAAGCGTTTTGACTCCTAAAAGGTGACTTTATTAAGTGTTTTGGCTCCCGGGAGGGCACTTAAGCACATATTTTAGCTCCTACAGGGCACTTCAGCAAGTGTTTTGACTCCTAAAAGGGGAATTTACTTAGTGTTTTGGATCCCGAGAGGGCACTTTAGCACGTATCTTGGTTCTTAGAGGGCACTTTAGCACATATGTTGCTTTAGCAAGTATTTTGGCTCCTAAGAGAGCACTTTAGCAGGCGTTTTGGCTCCCGGGAGGGTACTTTAGCACACATTTTAGCTCCTATAGGGCACTTTGGCAAGCGTTTTGACTCCAAAAAAGGTGACTTTATTAAGTGTTTTGGCTCCCGGGAGGGCACTTGAGCACGTATCTTGGCTCTTAGAGGGCACTTTAGCACATATCTTGCCTCTTAGAGGGCACTTTAGCTAGTATTTTGGCTCCTAAAAGAACACTTTAGCAGGCGTTTTGGCTCCCAGAAGGGTACTTTGGCACATATTTTAGCTCCTAGAGGGCACTTTAGCAAGCGTTTTGACTCCTAAAAGGTGACTTTATTAAGTGTTTTGGCTCCCGGGAGGGCACTTAAGCACATATTTTAGCTCCTACAGGGCACTTCAGCAAGTGTTTTGACTCCTAAAAGGGAATTTACTTAGTGTTTTGGATCCCGAGAGGGCACTTTAGCATGTATCTTGGTTCTTAGAGGGCACTTTAGCACATATCTTGCTTTAGCAAGTATTTTGGCTCCTAAGAGAGCACTTTAGCAGGCGTTTTGGCTCCCATGAGGGTACTTTGGTACATATTTTAGCTCCTAGAGGGCACGTTAGCACATTTTTTAGCTCCTAGGGGGCACTTTAGCTAGCATTTTGGCTCCTAGGAAAGCACTTTGGCAGGCGTTTTGGCTCCCAGGAGGGTACTTTGGCACATATTTTAGCTCCTAGAGGGCACTTTTTAACACATTTTTTAGCTCCTTGGGGGCACTTTAGCTAGCATTTTGGCTCCTAGGAAAGCACTTTAGCAGGTGTTTTGGCTCACAGGCAGGCTCTTTAGCACATATTTTGTCTCCCAAGAGGGCACTTTTACATGTATTTTGGCTCCAAAGAGAGCATTTTAGCACACATGTTGGCTCCCAAAAGGGGACTTTGTTTGACTTACTGTGTGTTTTTTTAAATTATATAACTCATTCTAGTAAGGCAGGGGTGTCAAAACTTTTTTCCATTTAGAGCCGCACACTGAAAAATCAAAACATGCCATTTTGATATTTTTCATTTTCAAAACCAATACAATATATAGATTTGGTCCCCGAGACCCTGATGTGTTGTTAAAAAACAACTCCTATATATTTTTTTTCTTTCAACGCTTAAATCTCTACAAACAAAGTTTTTTTTGACAAAAGGGAAATTATAAAACAAATGTAAAAAAAAAAAAAACATGAAGAAATATTAAAAACGTATAATCAACAGATCTAAAGATGAAAATAATATATATTGATATAAGAATTATTTTGATCACTTTTATGATTTTGGATCACAAACCCCTTTGGTCAGATTTTTTTTAAACTGTCATTGTATATGTATGTACATGTCAATAATTCATAACAACATTGATTTTGATTCATTATTTTTTTTTTTTTAATGCCTCCTTTAAAAAAACAGCAACATTGCAAGTTTTTTCTCGATAGATTTCATCCGTTTACTCTTTTATTCCGCTATTTAATGTTTTTTTTTTCTTTTTTCTTTGTTCATAGTATTTTTAGAATGTGCCGCAAGCCTTTGAAAAATTAGCTGCGGACAATTTTACAGCAAGGCCTCCTTTCCCCCTTCACCATCCTCCTGCACCCTGCAAGCAGCCCCTTTCTCAGAACATACTGATTGTGAGCTGAAGTGGACGCAATTAAAGAGCCATTTTCCTCTCTGTGTGACAGTGTAGTGTTTCCGAGGTTTGTCGGTCTAGACACTGTAAATTGCCATGTATGCCGCCCAATGTGCAGTTTTTGCCTCATCCGTGGCACTTAGAGTGAGTGAAGAATGGCGTTTCCTTGATGTGAAGTCCGAAAGAGAAAGAAATGATACAGTATTATCTGTTTACAGACGCTACACTGCAGCTATTCCTGGATTATTCAACTAATCCCACTCTTTAATGATCCAGTAACACACAGGATTCTCACAAGAATGAGGCCAAAATTCATCCAGTGATGTTATAGAATTTATTAAACTGTTTATTGTAATATGATGTAGGTTAAATTACAGGCAGAAGGATTTAAATTAAGCCTTGACATTTCTCTTAATGGCTCCTTATAGTAACAGCCTGTCAAAAAGAAATATCTCTCCCCTCCTCCGCCTCCCCAGGTACATGCTGGGCCTGTCGGTGGCGCCCGCTGTTCTCCAGTTTGTGGGATTCCTCTTCCTGCCCGAGAGCCCTCGCTGGCTGATCCAGCGCGGGCTGACCCAGAAGGCCCGCCGAGTGCTCAGCCAGATCCGGGGCAACCAGAACATCGACGAGGAGTACGACGGCATCAAGAACAGCATCGAGGAGGAGGAGAAGGACGGCGGAGGAGGTAAGAGCGAGGGCCGGGGTAAACGTTGATAAAACATGTGACGTGTGTGTGTGTGTGTGTGTGTGTGTGTGTGTGTGTGTGTGTGTGTGTGTGTGTGTGTGTGTGTTGAAGCGTACGTATGCACACAACACATGTTGACTCCTGTGCCAACAAACACTTCCTCTTGTCGCGGCAAAGGCAGCGAGGCTTGCAGGCTAATACTCGCTAATTTGCACAATATTGTCTAAATTGCAAAGAAGTGTGTAGAACAGGGGTGTCAAACGTATGGCACTGGTACGGCCCGCGAACAGGCTTAATCCGGCCCGCGGCCCGCAAGATGGATTCAAGTATAAAATTAGCTGCAGTTTTTTACTGAAAGAAACTGCTGTTCTAAACGTGTCCACTGGATGTCGCACTAGCAATTCAAGTCTAGCCCACGTCACGCATGACAGTGTTTAAAGATGACGTGTTAGCTGACTTTAAGCGCTTTCTGGATTGGCTGCCGCTACTCCAATCAGCGCAGGTGCCAGCAATCAGCTGCTCCTGTTGTGGCTGGCAGCAGATGGCGGCAGACTGATGCAGTATCGATGCACGGTACCTTCTTTAATTGTAAATGATCACCTCTGTGTTGGAACCGAAGACTTCATTTTACAGAAAAGCTTTTAGTCAATGGACTTCTTAACCTTTTTTAGCCATTTTGTTTTTATCCTCTTCAATTATGTTGCCACTGTTGTTTTAATTTAATTGTTTTTTTTAAATTCACCTGTGTTTTGTACAGCACTTTGTGGTTTTTATCTGTGAAAAGCGCTTTATAAATAAAATGTACTTACTTACTTACCGTAATTTCCGGACTATAAGCCGCTACTTTTTCCCCTCGTTCTGGTCCCTGCGGCTTATACAAGGGTGCGGCTTATTTACGGCCTGTTCTTCTCCGACACCGACGAAGAGGATTTCGGTGGTTTTAGTACGCAGGAGGAAGACGATGACACAATGATTAAAGACTGACTTTTCATATACCGGTAGGCTGGTTATTTTGATAACGTACAGGCGAGCACTTTGTATTACTTTGCACCGTTGTATTATTTGTACTCTGCATGAATGCTGTTCGCCATGTCAAAGATGTGAAAGTTTGATTGAATGATTGAAAGATTTATTGTTAATAAATGGGACGCTTTGCGTTCCCAAACAGTCATCTCTGTCCCGACAATCCCCTCCGTGGTAGCAGGAACCCCTATATACTACGCTAATTACACATCAAAACCCTGCGGCTTATAGTCGGGTGCGGCTTATATATGGAGCAATCTGTATTTTCCCCTAAATTTAGCTGGTGCGGCTTATAGTCAGGTGCGGCTTATAGTCCGGAAATTACGGTACTTATTCCGTTAGCTTAGCAGCTAGCTAACTAAGCCATTCTGTGATGTGCAAGCTAACCAGACATGACTATTCACGTTACGTCGAGTTTGAGGATCGCTTTATTGTATTCTTTCAAAAAGAAAACGGTAAAAAAATAAGCATTTCTAACGCAATGTCGGATATAATGCGATCTGTATTTTATAGACCACAATGACCGCGTGAAATCAAACTTTGAGTATATCCAATTATCAGGGTGCAGTGTTCGTAATCGTTAGTAACGTCACTACTTTTAATATTAACGAGTAATCTAATTAATTACTTGTAGGTCCGTTACAATGCCGTGAGCGATTGCTTGATGTAACGTGGCACACTACTTTTGATGTGGTTTTATGTCAACAACAAGACAGCGTCATACGTGCAGCACTAAAATGAACTTGATATCAAATATCATCTGGACTGTAAATCTGTACTGTAAAGTTCAAATTTGAATGACAATAAAAATGAGTCTAAATAGGAAGAGGCAACATCCGACTGTGACACAGCAGACAACAACATACGTACACAGTGGGAATATTGAGCAACAAATTGCATATGTTCCTTCTTGACTGCACTTAAATGTATAATATATTTATATTATTCACATGTGAATAATGCTGTATAGTATTTATTGTCTATTGTGAGCGAACTGTGGTGCTGAATTTCCCCCAGGGATCAATAAAGTACTTTATATTCTATTCAAATTAACGATTGATGTGACACACTTGCCATCCAAACAATACCCCGTTTGTTGACAGGAAGACATGACAGCCATCGAAGCACATTCGATCTCTTTATTAACCAGAGGTAACACAATACGGTGGAAAGATTCAAAAGAGCTGGCTAACTGCACTGCTAACTGCTAAAGCAAACAAACACAGCTCCGTTGAAACCCTCGATGACGTCACACATCACTAGGCAACAGGCCCCGCCTTTTAAAAGCACACACACACACACACAGTGCGCTCTCATTTGCAACGTCTCTCAAATGCATATGTCAGATATTTGAAGTTTTTTTTCAAAGTAATGCGTGAATTACTTTCCCGAGTAATTAATGACATTTATCAAATTTATTCATTAATTCAATTACTATTTTGGTAAAGTAACGAGTAACCATAATGAATGACTTTTTAAAAGTAATTTTCAGAACATTGTCAGCGTGTGTGTGATTGTGCTGGCAGTGGTTTAGAGCTATTAACCACTGACATGACACAGAATGAATGGATTCACAGTGAGCAGTAATCAGCCTTTTTGACGTTTCCCTAAGTGTGTCATTGAGGGACATGAACACAGCTATCGGCGCTGTGACCAGTCGCCAAAGAGAGGCGTGGGGGTGGAGGGGGGATCACTTTCATCCAGTATCTAATCAACCTTGACAAGTGAGAACACCGTGTGTCTGGCAGGAGTGCCATCCAAACATCCCCTTAGGGCCCGCGTGGCCTGCAGTGAAGAGGAACCTTCATCACACTCGTGCACACACGGGCTGCACACCCACTGTGTGCTCAGATGTTTCATTTCAGCGTCTCTTCTTGCAATTTGCATCCTCTCGGTTAGCCGTGTTGGAACATTTCAAACAGGATACAGTTGGCCAGTTTTCATGTGACTCATTTAACATTTGCATTTTCAAAACGGAACACTATGCATTGTGTCTCCCATTGTTTGGTTTTTGCCTCGTAGTTTAGTGCAGTGCGTAATATCCAGACTGCAGAGCGCACCGGTTTATAAAAGTTTATAACATTTTAGGGAAAAAAACAATTTGTTCATATAATAGCTGCCCCTAGCCCGGGGGTCGGCAACCCACGGCTATAGAGCCGCATGCGGCTCTTTAGCGCCGCCCTAGTGGCTCTCTGGAGATTTTTCAAAAATGTATGAAGAATGAAAAAAGATGAGGGGAAAAAAATCTATTTTTTTGTTTTAGTATGGTTTCTGTAGGAGGACAAACATGACACAAACCTCCCTAATTGTTATAAATGACACTGTTTATATTAAACATGCTTCACTGATTCGAGTATTTGGCGAGCGCCGTTTTGTCCTACTTATTTTGGCGGTCCTTGAACTCACCGTATAGTTTGTTTACATGTATAACTTTCTCCGACTTTCTAGGACGTGTTTTATGCCACTTCTTTTTCTGTCTCATTTTGTCCACCACACTTTTAACGTTGTGCATGAGTGCACAAATGTGAGTTTTGTTGATGTTATTGACTTGTGTGGAGTGCTAATCAGACACATTTGGTCACTGCATGACTGCAAGCTAATCGATGCTATCATGCTCTTTAGGCTAGCGATATGTACATATTGCATCATTATGCCTCATTTGTAGGTATATTTGAGCTCATTTAGTTTCCTTTAAGTCCTCTTAATTAAATTTATATCTCATGACACATGTAATATGGCTTTTAATTTTTTGCGGCTCCAGACAGATTTGTTTTTGTATTTTTGGTCCAATATAGCTCTTTCAACATTTTGGGTTGCCGACACCTGCCCTAGCCGCAGATATATACGATGTGAAATTAGTTATTTGCACAGAAATATTTTGCAAATGTTTATCTACATACCTTAATTGTTTCCAAACGGCTGATCAAACAAAACAGAAGTTATCGTCATGGACCCACTAGCTGCGGAAGCTAATCAGCTAAACAGACTCAATGACTCCACGGTGATGTTTTGGTGAGTTTACTGAGTTGTGAAACTGAAACAATACACAAAGAATGCCCATGTAAGTTAATAATACCAACACAGATAATCGTAAAACGTGTTAGCATATTAGCTAATGCTAACGATGCTAGCTTCATTACATTACGATAGCACGTACAAATATGCATGAAAACACTCCTACAGATATCATACGTGGGACGGTTTAGTAAGGTTGAATTGTTTTGGTTATATTGTAAAACTTGGAGTGCTGAATGGAGAAACCATACAAGTAGGAACGCTATGGACGTCTAGAAGACTTGACCGCAATTCTACTTCCGGTTGAAAGCACTAAATGGAAGGACACTGCAGCACCTGCGCCATAGCACAAACTATAACACACCTATTAGTGTGTTAGTTTGTTTTTTGTTGCTATTGCGTCATGGCTGTCAGCAAAGAAAATTAGCCGCACCATTTTGTAAGCCGCAGGGTTCAAAACGTAGGAAAAAAGTAACGGCTTATAGTCCAGAATTTATCATTTGTCTAAAAATGGTCATAAAGACACCTCTGCATTTATTACATTATATACTTTTTTAACTAAGAAAATATTTAAAGTGCATAAATTTGCCGGAAATATAAAAAATAAATCCCTATTTGAACTATGAACATTTTCTGACCTCTGTTTGATACTGAAAAATAACATTAAATCACCTCAATAGATAATAATAAATCCAAACTGATCAGCAACAATAACTCGGGAGCACAATATGTAAAACTATTTAACCTACAAAACAAAAATTAATGCAACACTTTGTGGTGTTTTTTTTTTTTTTTCATCATCCAAATGAGGAAGTCAAGATGAATGCCTGTTTGAGAAGCACTAGTTTAGTGTGTGATGTCTACTTAAGTAAAGCAAATAACTACATTCATTCCTGCAGTGCTGTTTTTGGATTTGCACTAATTGGAGGTTTTAAATTGGTCCTACTTTCTTTGTGTGCTTCAGCTTCCCACTTTAGACGGAATGGCTTACCTCAACCCCACAGTTAGTTGAATATTGATTTTTAATGGTACAATATTTCGCTCTGCATTCATACAGAGTGTTTACCAAACCCCTGCATAGATGCTCAACATGGTGCTAGTTTAATCTATATTTGCACTGGTACACACACTTGTATCACCTTCTTAATGGTGTGATGAATCAAGTGTGTGCTTCCCTATGCGGCTCTTCAGACTCATTAAAGGTCCTGTAATATAGCAGTTTTCAGGCATTGAAAAAAACACTAAATGTGTGGCTCCAACCCTTAGCTCTCGGCCATACGGATATTCCCTAGAGACTCCAACGAGAGGACAGCGCCGGGAAAACGCTACCTTCCCTGCCTCTCATGGACACACACCTGTTGTTTGTTGACTTTTGTCGGACTGACCGGACGTGTTATCTTATAAGAACGTTATTGCCTCTGTCCTTGTTTCAACCGAGCTTCGTATTTTGCAGCACAATGTTCCGTGCTGTCTTAAACAAAGGCATGCCCTTGCACTTTGCCCCTACTATTTTGGGCTCGCCGTGGGCACGCAGCTCAAGGGGGCATGTCGAGTTATATCTGTGGTCCACACCTGTCTCCGGCGGAGTGCGTGATGTATCTAAGAAGCACTTTTGAGCACATTAGGCCTGACCTACTAAAGGTGTGTGTGTATTAAAACATGTGCAAAGTTGATAGCGCACGCAAAGCTGATCTACTAACGTCATGCACAGTTGATGGCGTCTCTGCGAGTGTCATTTATATGTGGTGTTTGCCTTCATGTATATGCAGAATAGATTGTACCGTTTTTTCCGGACCGTAGGGCGCACCGGATTATAAGGCGCACTGCAGAGGAATGGTCTATTTTCGATCTTTTTTCATATATATTTTTTCTAAATGTGAAACACTTCCTTGTGGTCTACATAACATGTAATGGTGGTTCTTTGGTCAAAATGTTGCATATATTATGTTTTACAGACCATCTTCAAGCCGCTTTCTGACAGTCGCTTCAGGATGCACCGTTTTGTGGGTGGTCTTATTTTCGTGGCTCACCTTCGACAGCGTCTTTTCTCCGTCATCTTTGTTGTAGCGGTGTAGCGTGCAAGGACGGGAGTGGTAGAAGTGTCAAAAGATGGAGCTAACTGTCCATATTCAGACTTTACTTAAATCAATAACGGAGCAGCATCTCCTCATCCGGAAACAACAACAACAAGGCCGGATATGTGTCCCGTGAAAAAACGTCCGACCGGAACTCTCTAATAACTAAAGTTCCTTGGGTGAATAATGTAGACCCACTACACCGGTATGTTTTAGCGCTTTCATGGCGAGTTTACTGACAGATATAAATAAGGACTTTACACTACTTTATATTAGAAATGGCAACAGCGGAGGGTGAATGTCCCATAACAAGAAGATAGACAGAAAGAAGAAGCTTATCAACTACGGTGTCGGCACGGACTACAAAGGTGGACACGCGCAATTTTTCAGGATTTATGCAGATCCCAAACACCAGATCAGCAGGTACCAGAAGGTAAGAAAAGTTGCTTTTGCATAATATTGCGAAACAAAACGGCAGATAATGTTTTACCTTATACACTCACCATAATAATACTTGTATGTTTAATGCGCCGACAATCCATCAAGCGGTGCGGCTTCATAGCTTACCAAAGTCGTACTAAAACATTTTGATAGATTTTTGAGCGCCGTGTGTAATGTTCTATATTTTCAATGGAACATATAAAATGTTGGTGTTTACTTGAGTCATATTGCCATCATAGTGCAGTCTACACTTATCTCTTATGTTTGACTGCCATCTACTGGTCACACTTATCATTACACCATGTACCAAATAAAATTGCTTCGAGGTCAGTAAGCAAAACCAGAATTATTTTGTACATTAGGCACACCGGGTTATACGGCGCACTGTCGAGTTTTGAGAGGGGAAAAAAATGATTTTAAGTGCGCCTTATAGTCAAGAAATACGGTAATTATCAAGCACGCTCACAATACTGGAAGGAAGCAATGTGATTTATCAAAGCTGTAAGTGTTCTGCAGAATATAAAGTACGTGTAAAATGGCACAGTTACGCACAAATTGCTGAGCCGCAGTCACTTGTGCAGAAGCAATCCATCAGGGGAATGACAGACAGTGGATAGAGAACCCTCTGTCCGTGTGCGTGGCAACGTGTTTGGTCTGTCAGGGGGGAAAAAAAATATCAAGACAGATCATCCATTAGGCAATGCCATTTTTAAAGCAGATGATGAATGACAGTAAGGGCTGACTTAGAGCCAGCAGACACCAAAACAATACATTGCATTTTCTATAGTGTCGTCCCGATACCGATATTTTGGTACCAAAACAAAGGGGACCACAAAAAACTCATTTTTGGCTTTATTTCACTAGAAAATCTTATGATTACAAAAAATATGTTTCTTATTGCAGTCAAAAAACGATTTTGTCATCAAATAAAATAGTGAACATGCTAGACAACTTGTCTTTTAGTAGTAAGTAGGCAAACAAAGGCTCCTAATTTGTCTGCTGACGTATGCAGTAACATATTGTGTCATTTATCATTCTATTATTTTATCAAAATTAGGATGGGTTGTTAATCGTTTATTTACTGTTAATATTGGCTTACTTTCTGTTTGAACATGTTCTAGCTAAACTTCTGTTAAAATGTAATAATCACTTATTACTCTGTGGTTTGATACTGGTACTTTACATAAGCTTTGGATGATACTACAAATTTGGGTATTTGATACAATACCAAGTAGTTACAGGATCATATATTGGTCATGATTAAAGTTCTCATGTGTCCAGGGACTTATTTCCTGAGTTTATATACAATTTTAAAAATATCAATGTGATCATTGTAGCATCAACTATATACAGCTGTTGTGCTTGGTATCGTTACAGTCGATATTTGTATAGATTCAACCATTTGTTTACATTTAGGAGTGCTAGCTTGCTGTTAGCTATTGTAGCCTCTTCTTGCAGGGAGGAGGATATTTGTGAGAAACATACTTTATTTGTTGCCATGGAAGTGATGATTAGTGATTTAAAAGTAACTTGAACACTGTGGATGGACATTAGCCGCTAGATGGCTACGTTTTAAAGCACTGCTTGCAAAGCATTTATTTCAAAGGCAGTATTGTACCTTTTTTAGTTCATCAGTACCGCAGTGCATTATTAGTGCCAATATACCATACAACCCTAATCTATATGAAAATAATTATTGCAACATGCATTTTTTTTGCAATGGAATCATTCGAGTGCACCATCGCAGTTAGTGTCATCGTCTCCCGCACCGTCCTAAAAATGTGGTTCCGCTGTAGATGGCACTGGAGTGCTTCAATATTGCCTATATAAGTTATAGTTGTCTGCTGCATGTTCCACAACATAGCAAAACACCACAGGTTGGAGCATGGTGCCATGAATGTGGAGGTAAATGACTGTCTCCATGGTGACAGCAAGGACCAAACCAAACTCCTCGTTCAAATGGGGCGGTCTGCGCTTAAATACTTTACGCATGCTATTTAGCGCTTGTTATTTGGGATCTTATCAGGCCCTTTATTTACATTTTACATATACACTTTAACTGCTTTTGTCCAACGTTGTAGATGCCCTATTGTGACGATCTGTCACTTCATTTCTGTTTGTTTTCCTCGTTTTTGTATTTACTTCCTATCAGTGCTCTTATTTTGGTTTCCACTTCCTGCTTGTTCCGCTGAGCACTGTTTATTCACACACCTGCTGTTGATTGGCAGCTGGTCCACGCCTGCGGCCAATCAACATGTATGCTATTTATGCCTTGTCTCGAGCACTCCTCAGTGCTCGATGATAACACTTTATGTTGGTAACTGTTACACGCAAGACTGCTTCCCTCTCTGTTTGAGATTAAAACTCATTTTACCGCCTCTTCGCTCTCCTGGTTCTTGCATCTTGGGGTCACAAAACGGCAGCCATGCGAGTTCCCAACACATATATCACCAAAATTACTTTAAAAAGTACTCGTTACTTACCCAAAATAATAATGGAATTATTATTTGATAGATGTAATTCAGTAGTAGGGAAAGTAAATGTGTTAGTTTAAATAAATAAAAAATAAAAACCCTTCATATATCTGGTGTATGCGGTTGAGAGATGTTTCATGAGAGAAGAGTGCGAGAGTGTAGGCCTTTAAAAGGCGGGGCCTGTTGCCAAGTGATGTCCGCGAGGGTGGGCTCATTGGCTGTTTTGGTAGTTTGCGGACTGGAAGGGGATTGTTGGCGGCAGCGCCTGTGGAATACTTTCACTGATAGTTAAAGGCCTACTGAAACCCACTACTACCGACCACGCAGTCTGATAGTTTATATATCAATGATGAAATCTTAACATTGCAACACATGCCAATACGGCCGGGTTAACTTATAAAGTGCAATTTTAAATTCCCCGGGGAACTTCCGGTTGAAAACGTCTATATATGATGACGTATGCGCGTGACGTCGATGGTTGAAGCGGAAGTATTCGGACACATTGTATCACAATACAAACAGCTCTGTTTTCATCGCAAAATTCCACAGTATTCTGGACATCTGTGTTGGTGAATCTTTTGCAATTTGTTTAATGAACAATGGAGACTGCAAAGAAGAAAGCTGTAGGTGGGATCGGTGTATTAGCGGCTGGCTGCAGCAACACAACCAGGAGGACTTAGTTGGATAGCAGACGCGCTATCCGACGCTAGCCGCCGACCGCATCGATGATCGGGTGAAGTCCTTTGTCGCGCCGTTGATCGCTGGAACGCAGGTGAGCACGGGTGTTGATGAGCAGATGAGGGCTGGCGTAGGTGGAGCGCTAATGTTTTTATCATAGCTCTGTCGAGGTCCCGTAGCTAAGTTAGCTTCAATGGCGTCGTTAGCAACAGCATTGCTAAGCTTCGGCAGGCGGCACAGCATTAACCGTGTAGTTACAGGTCCAGTGTTTGGTTCGGTGTCTCCTGATAGTAGTATTGTTGATCTTCTGTCCATCCTTCCAGTCAGGGGCTTATTTCTTTTGTTCCTATCTGCATTTAAGCACGATGCTATCACGTTAGCTCCGTAGCTAAAGTGCTTCACCGATGTATTGTCGTGGAGATAAAAGTCACTGTGAATGTCCATTTCGCGTTCTCGACTCTCATTTTCAAGAGGATATAGTATCCGAGGTGGTTTAAAATACAAATCCGTGATCCACAATAGACAAAGGAGAAAGTGTGGAATCCAATGAGCCCTTTTACCTAAGTTACGGTCAGAGCGAAAAAAGATACGTCCTGCACTGCACTTTAGTCCTTCACTCTCACGTTCCTCATCCGCGAATCTTTCATCCTCGCTCAAATTAATGGGGTAATCGTCGCTTTCTCGGTCCGAATCGCTCTCGCTGCTGGTGTAAACAATGGGGAAATATGAGGAGCCTTTCAACCTACGACGTCACGCTACTTCCGGTACAGGCAAGGCTTTTTTTTATCAGCGACCAAAAGTTGCAAACTTTATCGTCGATGTTCTCTACTAAATCCTTTCAGCAAAAATATGGCAATATCGCGAAATGATCAAGTATGACACATAGAATGGATCTTCTATCCCCGTTTAAATAAAAACATTTCATTTCAGTAGGCCTTTAAAGACGCGGTTGAACGTGGGTCAATGACTTTGTCCCTTCTTGTCCAACAATGAGGTATTATAGGATTATTGTTGTTGATTGTCACTTTAATTATCATTATTCCCTAGTGGTAGTGGGTACATGGGTACAGTGGCTGCAGTAGTAGTAGTAGTATGTGTGTACAGTGGCTGCAGTAGTAGTAGTATGTGTGTACAGTGACTGCAGTAGTAGTAGTACGTGTGTACAGTGTCTGCAGTAGTAGTAGTACGTGTGTACAGTGGCTGCAGTTGTAGTAATAGTAGTAAGTGTGTACAGTGGCTGCAGTAGTAGTAGTACGTGTGTACAGTGGCTGCAGTAGTAGTAGTACGTGTGTACAGTGGCTGCAGTAGTAGTAGTACGTGTGTACAGTGGCTGCAGTTGTAGTAATAGTAGTATGTGTGTACAGTGGCTGCAGTAGTAGAAGTAGTAGTTTGTGTGTACAGTGGCTACAGTTGTAGTAATAGTAGTACGTGTGTACAGTGGCTGCAGTAGTAGTAGTACGTGTGTACAGTGGCTGCAGTAGTAGTAGTACGTGTGTACAGTGGCTGCAGTAGTAGTAGTACGTGTGTACAGTGGCTGCAGTTGTAGTAATAGTAGTACGTGTGTACAGTGGCTGCAGTTGTAGTAATAGTAGTACGTGTGTACAGTGGCTGCAGTAGTAGAAGTAGTAGTTTGTGTGTACAGTGGCTACAGTTGTAGTAGTAATAGTAGTACGTGTGTACAGTGGCTGCAGTAGTAGTAGTACGTGTGTACAGTGGCTGCAGTAGTAGTAGTACGTGTGTACAGTGGCTGCAGTAGTAGTAGTACGTGTGTACAGTGGCTGCAGTAGTAGTAGTACGTGTGTACAGTGGCTGCAGTTGTAGTAATAGTAGTACGTGTGTACAGTGGCTGCAGTAGTAGAAGTAGTAGTTTGTGTGTACAGTGGCTACAGTTGTAGTAATAGTAGTACGTGTGTACAGTGGCTGCAGTAGTAGTAGTACGTGTGTACAGTGGCTGCAGTAGTAGTAGTACGTGTGTACAGTGGCTGCAGTAGTAGTAGTACGTGTGTACAGTGGCTGCAGTAGTAGTAGTACGTGTGTACAGTGGCTGCAGTTGTAGTAATAGTAGTACGTGTGTACAGTGGCTGCAGTAGTAGAAGTAGTAGTTTGTGTGTACAGTGGCTACAGTTGTAGTAATAGTAGTACGTGTGTACAGTGGCTGCAGTAGTAGTAGTACGTGTGTACAGTGGCTGCAGTAGTAGAAGTAGTAGTTTGTGTGTACAGTGGCTACAGTTGTAGTAATAGTAGTACGTGTGTACAGTGGCGGCCACTTGCACTAGTAAAGAGCTTCTTCCTAAAGTCAACTTGCTGGGATTGTAAAGCTGTCTAGTCCTCATCAAAAGTAGCGTGCCACTTTACATCGATCGTATCGGAAACGGCGTTGTAACTTACATAAATGTCTCTGCCAAAATGTAAAAAATAAAATAAAAATGCGTGTTGTTGTACTGTGCAGGTTTGAAATAAATACTTCAATTCAATTCAAAGTAATTCATTAGACTACCGTATTTTCCGGACTATGTGCCGCTACTTTTCCCCCATACTTTAAACCCTGCTGCTTATAAAACGGCGCAGCTAATTAATGGCTTTTTCTTCGCTAACGGACGTAATGTTTTACATTCAACTAATAATAGTTTTTTTTATAGAACACCAACAGAGACACTGGAAAGTTGTGTTATTGTTGGTGCTATGGCACCATCTTTTGGACGAGTTCACTCACTGCAGGTGTTGCGGGCTGAAAATGTATTTCCTGTTTCATTATTTGTCCATAACGTTTCTGCTCGGCAGGATTCTTCATTAATCATTCCAAGCTACGTTTGTAAGTTTTACAATATAACTAAAACTATTCATACTTATGAACCGTCCCATGTGCGATGTCTGTAGGAGTGTTTTCGTGCATATTTGTACATGCTATCGTAATATAATCAAGCTGGTGTCGTTAACATTAGCAAATATGCTAACATGTTTAAGAGTGTCTGTGTAAATGTTAACTTACTATGGCATTCTTTTTGTATTGTTTCAGTGTCGTAAATTCACCAAAACGGCATTAAAGGCCTACTGAAACCCACTACTACCGACCACGCAGTCTGATAGTTTATATATCAATGATGAAATCTTAACATTGCAACACATGCCAATACGGCCGGGTTAACTTATAAAGTGCAATTTTAAATTTCCCGCCACACTTCCGGTTAAAAACGTTTTATTATGCTGACGTATGCGTGTGACGTCACGAGGGCAAGGGAAGTATTCGGAGCCCATAGAAAAAGCTCTGTTTTCATTTCATAATTCCACAGTATTCTGGACATCTGTGTTGGTGAATCTTTTGCAATTTGTTTAATGAACAATGGAGGCTGCAAAGAAGAACGTTGTAGGTGGGATCGGTGTATTAGCGGCTGGCTGTAGCAACACAACAAGGACTACTTACTTGGAGAGCAGACGCCTAGCCGATGCTAGCCGCCAAACCCACGGATGAAGTCCTTCGCCGCGCCGTCGATCACTGGAACGCAGGTGAGCACAGCTGTTGAGGAGCAGATGAGGGCTGGCTGGCGTAGGTGGAGCGCTAATGTTTTTATCATAGCTCTGTGAGGTCCGGTTTCTAAGTTGCTAAGTTAGCCTTAGCGTCGTTAGCAACAGCATTGTTAAGCTTTACCAGGCTGAGAATTATTAACCGTGTAGTTACATGTACATGGTTTAATAGTATTGTTGATCTTCTGTCTATCCTTCCAGTCAGGGATTTAAGTATTTTGTTTCCATCTGCATTTGAGAACGATGCTATCACGTTAGCTCCGTAGCTAAAGTGTGTCACCGATGTATTGTCGTGGAGATAAAAGTCACTGTGAATGTCCATTTCGCGTGATCGACTCCCATTTTCAAGAGGATATAGTATCCGAGGTGGTTTAAAATACAAATCCGTGATCCACAATAGAAAAAGGAGAGAGTGTGGAATCCAATGAGCCAGCTTGTACCCAAGTTACGGTCAGAGCGAAAAAAGATACGTCCTGCACTGCCTCTAGTTCTTCACTCTAACGTTCCTCATCCACAAATCTTTCATCCTCGCTCAAATTAATGGGGTAATCGTCGCTTTGTCGCTCCGAATCTCTCTCGCTCCATTGTAAACAAAGGAAAATTGTGAGGAATATTACCTCCTGTGACGTCACGCTACTTCCGGTACAGGCAAGGCTTTTTTTATCAGCGAGCAAAAGTTGCGAACTTTATCGTCGATTTTCTCTACTAAATCCTTTCAGCAAAAATATGGCAATATCGCGAAATGATCAAGTATGACACATAGAATGGATCTGCTATTCCCGTTTAAATAAAAAAAATTCATTTCAGTAGGCCTTTAAGTCTGTTTAGCTGATTGAAGAGTTAGCTTCCGCAGCTAGTGGATCTGTGACCATGACTTCTGTTTTGTGTAATCAGCCGTTTCAAAACAAGGAAGTTAATGTCAGTAAACATTTGCAGAATCTTTCGTACTGGTATACAGTCCGGCGAGGCTTATATATGTAAACAAATAAATTCCTTCTAAAATTTTGGTGGGTGCTGCTTAAACAGCTGTGCGCTCTATAGCCCGGAAAATACGGTACTCGTTACAAGAAAAACTAGTGGCGTTGCAATTTTTTTGAACACTTTATATCACAGAGAAAGAATCGTAACATTGAGGAGTGGGACACAGGACACAAATAGTTGAGTAGGCTCCAAGTTTTATTTTCAGATGTGTAGTGAAGCCTACTCAGTGCGGGTTGGGGCGCTATCATGCTAAAGAGGTAACGCTAATGAAAAAAAACAGAACTTCAAAATGTCTCTTTTCTGAGCAGTGGAGCAAAAAAGTGAGGATAGATTTAAAAAAGAAAAATAATATTCAGATTTATAAATTGGCTCCTGGGGCACGATATTGTCAGAACGTCCATTTTTTTTTTATTAGGGGACCTTTAGGGCTGCTTTGTGCGTCACCGTCGTGAAGATTCTTAAAGCTTTGCCTTTTGTTCCAATTATTGTGATGTGACAAACCTACTAAACCCTCTATTTATGAATACTGTGTGTGTGTGTGTGTGTGTGTGTGTGTGTGTGTGTGTGTGTGTGTGTGTGTGTGTGTGTGTGTGTGTGTGTGTGTGTGTGTGTGTGTGTGTGTGTGTGTGTGTGTGTGTGTGTGTGTGTGTGTGTGTGTGTGTTCTCACCATGCCCCCATTGCTGGCATGTCCGTTACCATGGAGACAGCACTTTCCCTATCCCTTTTATCTCCTCTTTACCCAATGATTAAGGTGTGTATCAACCTGCCCATTCTTCCAACACACACACACACACACACACACACACACACACACACACACACACACACACACACACACACAC
>NC_084742.1:9760000-9762500 GCF_033978785.1 Entelurus aequoreus | reverse complement strand
ACATATGTATATATACATATGTATATAAAACGTTTCTTGTTTTAATAATTGGACAATAGTGTTGTCAAATGATATTTTTTTTCAGTCATATTCACACTTGAATTTGCATTAATCATGATTAATCATAGCTTATTACTTGTTTGCCAAACTTAAATTGACTTTAAAAAGATCATATGTGGACACAAATGCAATAGAGGAACATTTTTTAAATGTTTTAATTGAATGCACTACATTTATGTGCTGAAAACCTTTTATTTAAAATTCAATCAGGGTGTAATTTGAAGCACAATTTGAAAGCGAGCACAGCAGTCGGGGTTCCCTCACTCATCTTTGCACTGGTGTATGCATTGATCAGATCACTGTAAAATAGACACGCTGCCTTCCTTACTACGATTAATCAAAATGCAAAAATTTAATAATCCAATTATAAAATCTTAACAGCACTAATATACATGCATAGTACTTTCATATCGTCTTATCACAATATATGTGAACACACAGTCGCTAACACACTTTACATCCAGTTGCTGTGTTTCAGCATCATCTCCCCCGATTGGCGCCTCCACTTCTCTCAGTAACGATTAATAATTCAGAGTGTTTGAACAATTTCATAAATCCACCGTGGCCCTTGAGCTTGTTCAAATCCACACAGAAATCATAATGAAACAAGCCTGCTTATATTTTCGGATGACGAAACATGGGCTTAATTAAACATGCGAAAATAGGGTTTTTCTCATAAGAATAGTTTTTTCACAGGAGGAAACGGGAAAAAACAACAACATTGTATTTATGTGCCTTATCATGCAACGTTTAATTTCTAAATGATAACAGTAACATGTGTCCCTAGGGTCTGTTTATCACGACTAAAAGTGAGGAAAAAAATCCTCATGCCCCACGCTATTAGTACTAAACCCAACGGGTACCTAAAAAGCAAAAAATGTGCAAATGTTTGCTTAAAAAAAAGAAAGAAAAAAAAAGCATTTTAATTTTTATGGAAGGATTTGACATTCACAACAAATCAAATCAATTTTATTTATAAAGCACATTTAAAATTTACCACAGGGGTAGCCAAAGTGCTGTACAATGGGCAGGTTAAAAATAATACGAGAACCGAGCAAACACAACACAACACAAACAGAACACGATAAAAAATAAATAAATAAAATATAAAAACATAAAAACAGGTTCACAGCAGGTGTATTATGGGGCACCATTGCAGGATGGATATCACTCAGTGTTAAAAGCCATGGAATAAAAGTATGTTTTTAAGAGAGATTTAAAAACAGGAAGAGAGGAGGCTTGTCTAACACTCAGAGGTAGGTCGTTCCAGAGCTTGGGAGCAGCAGCAGCGAAAGCTCTGTCACCTCTAAGCTTCAGCCTTGTGTCCGGGACCGTCAGTAGCAGCTGATCGGCTGATCTTAGGGATCGGGTGGGGCAGTAAGGCTGAAGGAGGTCGGAGAGATATGTTGGCGCGAGGTTGTTTAGACATTTAAAAACAAACAAAAGGAGTTTAAAATTGATTCTGTAACGCACAAGGGACGCTAATATAGGGGCGATGTGCTCACGTCTGCGGGTCTGTGTTAGCAGACGAGCAGCAGAGTTCTGGGCGGGCGAGGGAGGCCTGGCTAATGCCTACATACAAGGCATTGCAGTAGTCTAAACGAGTCGAGATAAAGGCGTGGATTAATTTCTCGAGATCATGTCCTGATAGAAGCGGTTTCACTTTCGCTATTTGGCGTAATTGATAAAAGCTTTTTTGTACGACGCTGCTGATTTGTTTTTCGAATTTAAAATCTGAGTCGAACTTTACCTCCAGGTTTGTGACACAGTCGCTGAGATATGGGGTCAGAGTGCCGCGGTCAACGTTGGGGGAGGGGGAGCGACTTGGACCGAACAACATAACTTCTGTTTTGTCTTCATTTAGGCTCAGGAAGTTAGCTGAAAGCCAGGCTTTGATATTGTGCAGGCAGTCAATAAGACGTTGAACCGTGTTATTTTGTGTCATGGGAAAATTAATCTGGCCATCATCGGCATAAAAATGAAATGCAATATCGTACTTCCTAAAAATAGAACCAAGGGGGAGAAGGTAAAGCGCAAATAAGATTGGGGCAAGGATTGAGCCCTGGGGAACCCCATGTGGTAAAGGAGCTAGTTGAACTGGCTAGTAATTTGAATACCTTAATCATATAAAGTGAATTGATAACTGAGTAAGAAATAAAATCCACAACAAATTATTGCAGCAACACAGAACATAAAAAACGTGCAAAAAACGACTTGCTTGGGTTGTAATATTTGATGCTCATAATTCCTGCGGGTTCGTGAATGCAACATTGATCCTCCTGACTGTCATTGGTGCATTATAAGGAAGTAGCGTGTTGTGCATAGCCTAGCGCTGTTGTAGATCAGTACAGTATGTACGTTTGAAAAGGTTATCGGACTCTGTCAGGATGCTACGTTAGTTACTAAAAATACATATTTAGCACCAAAATGAGGCATCGAA
>NC_084742.1:9702500-9750000 GCF_033978785.1 Entelurus aequoreus | reverse complement strand
TTTTCATAACAAAAGGAGTGTCCACAGGGGGGACTAGGGGTCAAATGACCCTCTTGTGTGTTTTCTAGGTAAAAATGTCAATTGACCCTTCTCTGGGACTTCGCGTGTTAAAAAGCATCTTGCGCAGAAAAGGAAAAAAAAAAATCCCACTTGCAGTGTGATTCTCTTTACAAAATCAGATATTACTAATCACTGCTTTTATAAAAAATGTCCTGCAGCGTGTGCAAAAAAGCTGAGTGATGAGCAGATTGTTGTCCATCAGAAATGAAATCTTTTTCCTCGTGAAAGCAAAAAGCATGATCGCACTAAAATGAACTTGATATCAAATAGAAAGCGGCAACATCACACAGTGACACAGCAGACAACGACATATGTACACGATGGGAATATCAAAGAACAAATCAATGATTGAAGTGACAAACTTGCCATCCAAACAACACCTTGTTTGTTGACAAGAAGATATGACAGCCATCGAAGTACATTCAATCCCTTTATTAACCAGCGGTAACACAATCCGGTGAAAAGATTCAAAAGAGCTGGCGTCAAAGCCGACAAAGTGCGCTGCTAACTGCTAAAGCTAAAAAACACAGCACCGTTGAAACCCTTGATGATGTCACACGTCACTAGGCAACAGACCTCGCTCTTTAAAAGCACAGATTTCATTCAATTTGTGCTCTTATAATAAACATCTCTCAAATGCATAAGCCAGATATCTATAGGTTGTTTACTTTCCCTAATAATTAATTACATTTATTATTGAGTAATTCCGTTAGTAATTCAATTACTTGTTTGGTAAAGTA
This sequence comes from Entelurus aequoreus, assembly GCF_033978785.1. Taxonomy (NCBI): domain Eukaryota; kingdom Metazoa; phylum Chordata; class Actinopteri; order Syngnathiformes; family Syngnathidae; genus Entelurus; species Entelurus aequoreus. The sequence continues at coordinate 9,749,200 of NC_084742.1, read as the reverse complement.
ACAACCAACTATAATTAGTTTTTAATAGTCATGTTCAGAACACTGGTTATGGTGCATGAACATTTTTTATAATGTCATCAATGTTCAATGAGCAGCTTGTGTTATGTGACCATGTCTGTTGACATTTTGGGTAAGGTGGTTTGTTGGTTTTTTTTTTTTCCACTGCGACTAGGGAAGGTTGTTTTGCATTGAGTCATATAAGTAAACATTCACACTTTTGTTCACTGCCTAATGTCATCAAAGTTCGGTGAGCAGCTTGTGTCATGTGACCATGTCTGTTGACATTTTGGGTTGGTGGTTGGTTCTTATTTTTTTGCACCGTGACTAGAGAAGGTTGTTTGCATTGAGTCATATAAGTAAACAATCACACTTTTGTTCAGTGCCTAATAAAAGGTAATTGACCTGAATTTCTTACGTTGTCCACTAAATGGCGACATGATAGCAGCATCAATACTTTTAGATTATTAAAATGAATGAAGCCTCCTTGTTGGTAAAACTCATGACATCTCGCGAGCCAAATTGTCGACGTCGGCGGGCTGCGTTTGGCCCTCGGGCCGTAGTTTGGATACCACTACTCTAGATTAACTTCAGATCTATTTATTTGAATTAGAATGTGGGGGACGCGATATATTTTCTTCTTCCTATGGGGGGTGTAACAGAAAATAATCGAGAAGCACTGCTTTAGAGAGAGTTTTAAGTGTGTTACCCTACTTTAAAGTGGAACTGCACTTTTTGTGGAATTTATCGTTCACAATCCTTATGAGAGACAAGAAGGCAAAAGGTGTTTGTGTTTTGTTTTTTTAAACAGTCAACAATACTTCATTTACGTTCCGTAAACCTGTAAAATTACCAAGCTGTAGCAACATTGTTATTGTACGAGCGAACACAGACTAGAAACACATCAGCATTCTTCGGTATTAGCCGTAAAAGCTAACTATGGAAAGAGATCATCTAGCTTCTATGTCAGCACGAAACGTATTATTAACGCAGGTATTAGCCCACATTTCATTTTTTGTTTGTACACAGCTAGCCATACAGCGTTTGTACTGTTGTTGTACTAACACGCATGACGTGCTGCGTGTATCATGATCAATATTAAAGTGTGACTCACCCGATGGACAGTTGTGCGTTTGTTCCAGCTGGCTGTGGACGTTTTTTTCCCGTTTATGTAGGTAAGCACTCCATTTATATTGAAATAGCATGAGTCAAGTTCCACATTTACAGCGCCAAAGTCACTTTTACCTCACTCTCTCGGCTTTCGTCTGCTACAACGTCTCACCTTTCCTTCGTGCCCGCTTCTAGAAGCAGTAGTACATCCTCAGTATGTTCAGCTTCAAAAAGATAAGGTTGTGAATCCTCATTTGTCCAAAAATAGTCGTCTTTGTTGTTCAGTACCAAGTCAGCCATGATTAAAGAACACACACGTGTGTTACGTACGGCGGGGGAAGGAGACGCCACGACACAAGAAGTATCGCTCAACAGGAATGTATTGAGCTCTATGAGGTGTTGGAGTGTGTGTGCAACTATGTGTGTGCATGTAAGACTATGTGAAAGAATTAACAAAGTTATGTTACCAGGAGGTTGTTGTAAGTGTGTGTTGGTTGTAAAGGCAAACAAGTCCAAAGGGGCTGGGTAGAAGAAGGTCCGTGATCCAAGCGGGAGGTCCGTGAGGCTGGAGAGAGGCGCCCTGAGGTTCGTGTCCAAAGCGGGGGTCGAGGATAGAGGGAGGCAGTCAGAGTCCAGACGGGGATCCGGGGAAGTGAGGCGCACATCTCACTTCCAAGGCGATGGAGGATAAATTGCAGGAACAAGGGAAATGACAAGGACAAGTGAGCAGAGGTACACGGAGAGCAAACATAGGAGAGGAGCCAGAGACGCGAAGCATACTGTCAGACAGAGAACTACGTTCCAGCACTGGATCATCGGCTGCGTTGGTCTTTATGCTGTCGAGCCTCATTAGATCCAGGTGCGCTGATAGTTGATTGCCTGCAGCCGTGCAGGCGCGTGGCCGTGGTCTGAGCGGAACGCGCAGGGGTGTGTCCAGAGGCGCTTTCAGTGAAGCTTCTAGCTGCGTTTGCGGCGGAGGGAATGATGGTACGCGCATGCGCCGTAACAACGTGCGTTTGTTTCCGGAAGTAGGAACACACATTTGTTGCCAGAAGTCGGAAGTGCGCTGCTATGGAAACGGAAATAAACATGCTGAGGAATTAGTTCTGGCAATGATTAAAATGACCAAAATACAGTAAATATTGTACATATTACATATTGTTATGATCTTGTCTGTTACTACGTTATATATAGACTTGCAGTGTGTTTGATGCAGGATTTTAAAGTTGTTTTGGAGGGCTTTGAAGGCTACATTAACCATCTCTTCCAAGCGTTCATTATCATCTTTAAAATCCTAAAAAAAAAAAAAAAAAAATGTATTGTGTTATGTCTCTCCTAATGATTGTGAGTTAAATTTCCCCCAAAAAGTGCAGTTCCCCTTTATAAACGTCCCATGCGTCACATTGATCCATCCCGATGGTGCTTGTTAACAACTCACATTTTGCATGTTTGTTACACTCAGCAAACTTTTTTTTTTTTTTTTTTTTTAAAAGGAATGCTAAAAAAGAACAAAATAGTTGACTTTCTCCCAAACTCTCCCAGCCTCTTTGCTCCCTTGAAGCAGTGTGTTAATAATTGAGCAAGTTGGACTCATCATGATTCCCCAGATGTAGCACGTCAGAGAGCCTGCATGGGTGGATGAATATTGAGCCAACTAACCACGCCACATCTAACACAAGTACGGGGGTATGGGGGACGGCGTGGCGAAGTTGGTAGAGTGGCCGTGCCAGCAATCGGAGGGTTGCTGGTTACTGGGGTTCAATCCCCGCCTTCTACCATCCTAGTCACGTCCGTTGTGTCCTTGGGCAAGACACTTCACCCTTGCTCCTGATGGCTGCTGGTTAGCGCCTTGCATGGCAGCTCCCGCCATCAGTGTGTGAATGTGTGTGTGAATGGGTGAATGTGGAAATACTGTCAAAGCGCTTTGAATACCTTGAAGGTAGAAAAGCGCTATACAAGTATAACCCATTTATCATTTATTTATAAGTATTTTGGGCTGCCAGCAGTGTAATCCCAGATTCCTGCCAGCAACAATGTGGCTCGGATTAAAACGAAACATAAGCCTATGTAAAAAAACAAAAACAAATCTGAATTGCTTTTTGCAGTACTTTAACAAATGACTGGAAAACATATTTTATTCCTAAGTCCGTCATTTCTATTCAGCGCCAGTCTTGACCCCCTGCTCTTCAATATGTGCGAGTGTGATTCTGCCCTGATGAAGCAGCGAGGGAGCGGTGAGGCAGGAAGACGAGTGGGAGAAATTTTTCGAGAGCGACACTAAGATTCCCGCCTGTGATTGCGACCGAAGTGGAACTGCAATCTCTGCAAGTCTCCCTTCATTGGCATCAGCGTCCTTTATTTAAAAAAAACATTTGACCATTGGTTTAACCCATGAGCCATCGATCACGCTCTCGACAGGACTAATGATGCTCAACGGGTGCTTTGATTGGCTTGTGAGGCCGAGATGGGCGTTACCTGAAAGCAGGTAAGCGATTTAAAATGGGCCAATGGAGATATTTCAAAGTAAAACACGCTGTTCAGGAGCTCAGTGATTTCCAGCGTGGAACTGTCATAGGATGCCACCTGTGTAACAAATCCAGTCATGAAATTTCCTCGCTCCTAAACATTCCAAAGTCAACTGTCAGCTTTATTATAAGAAAATGGAAGAGTTTGGGAACAACAGCAACTCAGCCACGAAGTGGTAGGCCACGTAAACTGACAGAGAGGGGTCAGCGGATGCTGAAGCGCATAGTGCAAGTGGTCCTGTGACAGAGCCCCCAAACGCAAAATAATCCCCGTTGAAAAAAACGAAAAATCTGTTTAATTGGTGCTTGCCCCACCCCAAAAGAAACAACACAATTTATATTGAACGTATACTTTTCAAAAGAAAAACAAACGTTTACACAATAAATATTGTCCAAAAACTATAGAACAGAATGTAGGATAAACACCTACAGAAATGTAATAATAAAGGAGAGTGGACTTCTACGGTATCTCCCCCCAGCTGCTTCTCTGTCAAACACACCATCAGCAGCTTCTCCATATTTTCATGGATCAGTGTCCTCCGTTTTAATATTGTTTTAACGACCCCAAAAAGGGACAAGCGGTAGAAAATGGATGGATGGATCTTTGACTGGCGTTCGACTCATTCTGCTTCGGTATCGTGCAGACTATGGATATGTACCGTTCACATTCGAACCAATTCCCGGTACCTGGGTATCGATAACGGTACCAATTTTCTGTTCTTCTGCATGTGTTAATAAATATTGTTTTTGATACGAACATAATAATAATAATAATAATGGATTAGATTTTATATCGCGTTTTTCTATTATTAGATACTCAAAGCGCTCACAGAGAAGTGGGAACCCATCATTCATTCACACCTGGTGGTGGTAAGCTACATTTGTAGCCACAGCTGCCCTGGGGTAGACTGACGGGAGCGAGGCTGCCAGTTTGCGCCTACGGCCCCTCCGACCGCCACATATCATTCATTCATCAGTGTGAATGGCACCGGGGGCAAGGGTGACGTGTCCTGCCCAAGGACACAACGGCAGCGATTTGATGTCAAGAGGCGGGGAGCGAACCTGCAACCCTCAGGTTTCTGGCACGGCCGCTCTACCCACTACGCCATACCGCCCATCTAATTTTTGTTGCAACATTTCAAAATGTGCTGACTATCACAACTGCTGTTTAGTTGTATCTTGTTTTATTATTTTGTATTCATTATCTCATTTGCAAGACATTAGACCAAGACCTTAGATGGCAGTAGTGTAAAATTTGTGGTGTGTTTTTTTGTTGTTGTCCCCTGAAAAGTGTTAATACTGTAAGTATTGTCCCTATTAAGCACCAGCTGTTTGATTGTAACCTGCATCTTACTTGCAGTTTTTATTAACAAATTTGGAGGTGTTGAAATTGCCATGCAAAATTGCTAATGCTAATTAGTAGCATGTCAACAGCAATGTATATTAGCATCAAGCTAGTGTGTTTTTGGAAAAGCAAAGCCTTACTTTACTTACGTTGGTGCCTTTTTGAGTCATTTGCTTTGTTGGCATTGAACATTGCAACATTACCTAGAAGTAGTTTGGCTGAGTCCGCTCTCAGTTCTGCTGGAGTGATCGCCAAGTGCTGAAGTGCAATGTGTCGGCAACTGGGTGTCACGTCATCTGCAACCCAGGCAATGAAACATGGCATCTATGTAAATCGGACTGGCTGGATTCGGTTGGTGCCAAAAAAGTACCGGATTTGGTATCCATTTGGTATCCATCCCTAGTGCCGACTAGCAGTGATATGCTCAATTGCTTTGCCAAGTTGGCGACACGCTCGATCGTGTTTTTGATGAATTATTTATTTAATTCAGTGAATATCGTCCACTTCTTCTTTGACAGCACTGTCCTTCACACATACTTTATTCCTTCCCATGATTGAAAAAACAATGTTTTGTTGATTTCTAGCTCTGAGCAAATGCTTGTGAGTAAGACCGCATGTTTGGGCGGATCTTAAACAGGGTTCACTGTGACATTTGCCATGTGGATTAAAAGCGGGGATGTTTGTAACTCAAATTTTTGCTTGCAACTTAAGTCATAACATTTAGTCAAATGACTGCTCTTATCCCAAAACACTCTTATGTTGAAATACACTGTATTAGCATCTCTCCTGTAATTCTTCATTGTAGCACAGTGAAACAAAATGTAAGTTAGGATGGTTTAGTGACATGCATTTGCTGTACTGACCTAATTGTATAAGGGCTAAATAGAGTACTGTGTACAATTAGAGCAGTTTATGAGTGGAAACCATGGCAACCAATGTAAACGTAACCGGATCATAGTCCATGGAAATTAATGTAGAACCTCTTCTGTAATTCTTCATAGCAGCACAGTGAAAATAGAGTACCGTGTACAATTAGAGCGGTTTATGAGTGGAAACCATGGCAACCAATGTAATCGGATCATAATCTGTGGAAATTAGTGTAGAGCCTCTCCTTTAATTTTTCATAGCAGTGCAGAGAAACAAATATAAGTTAGGATGGTTCAGTGACATGCATATGTTGTACTGACCTAACATATGCCGTATAAGGGATAAATAGAGTACAGTGTACAATTACAGCATTTTATGAGTGGAAACCATGGCAACCAATGTAAACGTAATCGGATCATAGTCCATGGAAACTAGTGTAGAACCTCTCCTGTAATTCTTCATAGCAGCGCAGTGAAACAAAATATAAGCTAGGACGGTTTAGTGACATGCATATATTGTACTGACCTAACATATACTGTATAAAGCATAATAGAGTACAGTGTACAATTAGAGCAGTTTATGAGTGGAAACCATGGCAACCAATGTAAATGTAATCAGATCATAGTCCATGGAAATTAGTGTAGACCCTTGACTGTAATTCTTCATTGTAGCACAGTGAAACAAAATGTAAGTTAAGATGGTTTAGTGACATGCATTTGTTGTACTGACCTAACATATACTGTATAAGTGATAAATAGAGTACTGTGTACAATTAGAGCAGTTTATGAGTGGAAACAATGGCAACCAATGTAAATGTAATCAGATCATAGTCCATGGAAATTAGTGTAGACCCTTGCCTGTAATTCTTCATTGTAGTACAGTAAAACAAAATGTAAGTTAAGATGGTTTAGTGACATGCATTTGTTGTACTGACCTAACATATACTGTATAAGGGATACATAGAGTACTGTGTACAATTAGAGCAGTTTATGAGTGGAAACCATAGCAACTAATGTAAATGTAATCGGATCATAGTCCATGGAAATTAGTGTAGAGACTCTCCTGTAATTCTTCAGAGAAGCGCAGTGAAACAAAATACAAATTGGGATGTTTTAGTGACGTTTTTTTTTTCCAGTAACTGAGACTTCATTACGATGCTTTTCTGTGTTATCTCTTCTCTGCCGCCATCTAGTCGTTTTCAATATCTCATTTGATTGAATTACAGCAGGGTGGTGCTTTACTGAGGAAATGAAGCGGAGTGTGTGTGTGTGTGTGTGTGTGTGTGTGTGTGTGTGTGTGTGTGTGTGTGTGTGTGTGTGTGTGTGTGTGTGTGTGTTTTGTGAATCTCATTCATGCGCTTCTTTGTTGGAAACAAATTAAGAACACACATACTGGATGATCGATAGAGTTGTGTGTTTGTAGAGTAAATGAAGCTCTTCTTCTCGCCGGATAGTTGATCCTGGCCCATAAATCCTGATAGCCCTGACGGCTAATCCGATCACGGCCCCGTGCGCCCATTCTCCAGGAATCAACGGATCAAACTCCACCAGGTTAGGGCCAAAGGAAATGGCCTGGGCCATAAACGCACCGCTTCCTCTTTCGCCGTCTGCGGTCACAGCACTTCTTCTTCATATTCCGGCTCGGCCTTAAAACTACTCTAGCGTGCTCGTGGGAAATATTTACGGAAAATAACAATGGCATTTTCAAGTTATAAAGCTGACTAACACATATTTGTACGACAGCTATGATATATCAATGTAATATTTCTCTCTGTTGTTAATAGATCTTTTTTCCAACAGTTTCTACTGCTGTGAATGCGCTTTTAACTCCAAAATACATCAGGGAGGTGTTGGATGTGGTATCGACTTAAATGATCCATGTTTTACTATTTTTAACACTACTTGGCATTTATATTCAACACAAATTTAGGTGATGCTGGGAAATGACACAGATGTTATTTTTCCTTATTACAAGGCATACACATACTTCTGAAGTTATCATCTTAAATTGTATGCCACATCAAACTTAATTTTCTTTAAAGCAGGGGTGTATGAACTTTTTCCACTGAGGGCCACACTTGGAAATATCAAAGCATGCAGGGACCAGTTTGATATTTTCCATCAGATTTTTGTTTATATATATTCTTTAGGGCCCCCCTCAAGTTACATCCCCGGGACCCGGAAGGGTCACGGTTTAAAAATGTTCAAAAACAGGTCATAAATTAATTTGTGGGTCATTTTTTTATTCATGCTTTAATCTCGACATCAACTTCAGTCTATCTGTTGATATAAAGTTTCTTCTTTGTACGTATTTTGCCCCTTTAAGTCAAAATCCTGTTTTTCAGGGCACAAACACAAAATATGCAATATATTCCTCCCTCCAAACAAAATCAAAGTGGATTATTTGGTCATTTGAGCCTTAAATAGGTCAATAATTCATAACAACATTAATTTTAATTCCTTATTATATTTGAAGCAATTACAGTAGAAAAAAAAAATATCCCACTAGAATTCTTGGGGATCCAAATAAAAAAATTAAAGAAAGGTCATACATTTCTTTTTTCTTTCAATGTTTAAGTCTCTAGATCAACGTTAGATCTGTTTTTCTTATATTTTAATGTTTTTTGTATTGTTTTTGTATGCAATTTGTCAAAGAAAACGTTGTTGTTTATATGGCAAACACACAAAATAGGCAATATTTATTTTAAATGTATGAATTTCCCCCAAAAATATTTCAAAGTGGAGTTTTTGATGTAAATTAATTGAAGCCTTTAGTAGGTCAATAATTCATAACATTGATTTTGATTCATTATTTTTTTCCGAGCATTGACACGGTTTTTAAAGAATTTTTTTTTTATAGCAGCTCTGTGTTAGAGTCACTATTGCAACTTTTTCTTGTTACAGTTCACCTGTCTGTGCTTTAAATCAACTTTTTTTATATTTTTTTGTATGAGTATTTTTAGATTGGGCCGCGGGCAGTAAAAAAAAATAGTATGGTAGCCATTTGTGTGTTATTTATATTTCTGTAGTCCTGCATATATTAAGTAAAATTATGTATTTGTTGCTTGATGAATACTTGGGTCTACTGCGCTACTGCACTTTGGTGTTGGTCATTGTTGTGGTGTTTGATGAATACTTGGGTCTACTGCGCTACTGCACTTTGGTGGTGGTCATTATGGTGGTGTTCGATGATGCTACTGAACTTAAATGTTTCTCATTGTGGTTGTGGTGGCCCATTTTTGTGTTGTTTGTATGTCGTTAGTACTGCATAAATTAATAAGTTAATTATTTATATTTTGAATTGCCATGAAAATATGTTTTGCTATGTTGCAAGTTAATTTATTGAATAAAGAGCGTCATTTACATTCTGTCATTTGCAGCACCTGTGACGAGAGCATATAGGGGTGCGCAGGTGAAATTGATTGGGAAAAATGTCGGTTGAGAGACTGGCGGTGCAAACAGTTTTTGACCACTTCTTACGCAACACTTGAGCCTTAGTTTTTTGTTTATAGCTTTGTGTGTAGTTAAACTTGTTTTTGTTCACCTTGGATGACTGTTGGAAAGAAGACCTTTTGCAAATTAAGCTATTTTTGAGAGACTTAAGTTGGAGTCGGAAGTGCGTTTGAAAGTGCACCACCTGTCCTGACTCAGCCCACGGCCTTTGGTTAGAACCTGGGAAAGCTTTGAAAGGCTGATACAAATAGCTACAGGCCGAAAACGACTCCAGAGCCACACTTTGGACTCACCTGATTTAGATGATGATGGGTTATGGCAGGTTATATATGTTGTTTTCCTTATTACTAGCCATACAAATACCTCTGAAGTTATTATCTTAACTGTATGCCAATCAAACTGGGACCAAAACTTTTCACATTATATATCAATGATATAGTCAAAGTATCTGACATCCTAAAATTAGTGTTGTTCGCGGACGACACCAACATCCTCTGTTCTGGAAAAGATTTAATTCAATTAGTAAACACAGTGAACGGTGAATCGTCAAAAATTAATTTTGTGGTTTTTAATAAATAAATTATCACTAAATCTCTCAAATACGAACTAAATCCTCTTCGGAAGAAGAGGACTGGAAAAAAACATACACATAGAATTAGCGGAACGCCTATAAACAGAGTAAATGAACACAAGGTCTTGGGCAGACCTGGGCATTCATCCGGCCCTTTGTACGTCCCTGTCCGGCCCGCGTGAGGCCAATCATAAATTACAAAATAAATTTAAAAAAGTATCTATCTCGAGTGTGCAATACAAAGGTGCTGCTTTTGTTTTGAAAAGCGTTATTTGTATGACTTCCGTGTGGACGTATGCTCGTGCGCGCAGCGGCAATCACAAATTACAAAATACATTTAAAAAAACATCTATGTCGTGCGTGCAATACAACTGTGCTGCTTTTATTTTGAAAAGTGTCATTTATGGGCGTGTATGTCCTGTTAGTGAAGGCGCACAGCGACAAGTGGTGCCCGGTTATCCCCGAGACGCTAAAAAAAGAAAAGGTGATGACGAATGGCGTGTTTTCAACAAGACATGGACTGCCAAGTAAAGGTAAAGCCGTGTGGATGGATGGATGTTGCTGTGTTTAAAGAATATAGTGTAACGACCTGCTGAAGTTGTTGTCTTCTTGAGTTGCGTAAATGAGGAGTGAGGATATGTGCGTGTGGAAGGAACGAGATAAGTTGAGCTGTGTTAGTATAGCTTGCTTAATAAAAGTTTAAAAAGAGCGTCAGACTTGGTGTGCACTTCTTCTGGACGCTACAATTGGTGTCAGAAGTAAAACTTTGCGCATACTGCGCTGCTTAATTGTGTGCGCAGCCTGCTACGTCATCGAGAGGTACGTGCCACGTGAGGAGCTCGCCGCAGAGAGAGAGAGAGAGAGAGAGAGACAGAGAGAGACAGAGAGAGGGGCAGTGTCTACAGGTGCCATGGGGGAATTCCGCCCTCAATGAAGACTCCCAGGTTTGATGGCAAGGCGAACTGGGAGGCATTTCATCCCACTTCTGACATCAATTGTAGCGTCCAGAAGAAGTGCACACCAAGTCTGATGCTCTTTTTAAACTTTTATTGAGCAACCTATACTAACACAGCTCAACTTATCTCGTTCTTTCCACACGCACGTCTATCCTCACTCCTCATTTCCGCAACAGCAATGCTTCCTCCTTCTTCGCCAATCACCTTACATGCGTGCTACGTTCACAACAAAGAGGATGCAGGATAAAGTGACAGAAATTGAAATTTTTGCATGGTATTACACATCAGGAAGTGTTGTGTAAGAAAGTGTTAAAAATAAAACCATCAAAAGCCATCTGCTTTTGAATAAAGATAAGTTAGGTTAAATGAAAATATTATTATTATTATTATCTATCTTACGGTATATCAAAAATAATTTAAGCAAAAATTAATTGCCCACCCCTGGTCTTGGGGGTTAAGATAGACGCTCTACTGACTTGGAAACCACATGTGAAAGCAGTACAGTCTAAATTGGCTAAGAGTGTCTCCGTTTTGTGGAAAATGCAGAAATTACTAAATCAAAATTCACTTAGAACGACTTACAGTATTGCGCTGAAGTTTGGGGGCACACCTAAAGGGACACTATTGAACCGCTATTTAAGCTCCAGAAATATGCAATTAGAATTATACAGTATGCCCCTATATAGAGCACATACCAATGATCTGTTCATAATCAGTAATTTTCTTAAACTACATGATACAATCCAATACAGTAGCCTTCAAGTTATGTTTATGGCCTCACAAAGGGCTCTACCTGCAAATATCCAGAGTCTGTTTTCACTCAGAGATGGTCCACATGAACTCAGGGGTGTCCTGAAATTCAAACATAACATGGTGAATTCCACATTCAAGGCTCAAACGTTATCTATAGTGGGGGTGAAACTGTGGGACAATGTGAGCGGAGCAATTAAACTGTCTTCTAGCCCAGTGGTTCTCAACCTTTTTTCAGTGATGTAACCCCTGTGAACATTTTTTTAATTCAAGTACCCCCTAATTAGAGCAAAGCATTTTTGGTTGAAAAAAAGAGATAAAGAAGTAAAATACAGCACTATGTCATCAGTTTCTGATTTATTAAATTGTATAACAGTGCAAAATATTGCTCATTTGTTGTGGTCTTTCTTGAACTATTTGGAAAAAAGATATATAAATAACTAAAAACTTGTTGAAAAATAAACAAGTGATTCAATTATAAATAAAGATTTCTACACATAGAAGTAATCATCAACTTAAAGTGCCCTCTTTGGGGATTGTAATAGAGATCCATCTGGATTCATGAACTTAATTCCAAACATTTCTTCACAAAAAAAAAAAATCTTTAACATCAATATTTATGGAACATGTCCGCAAAAAATCTAGCTGTCAACATTGAATATTGCATTGTTGCATTTCTTTTCACAGTTCTTTTTGACAGACATTTTAGTGAGGGTCAAACCATCATGGCATGGGGGAAACTCTGGGTTCATAGTAATGAATGGAATAGCCTACTTGATTTGATGTTCAGTTTATGAACTTACATTCATATTTTGTTGAAGTATTATTTAATAAATATATTTATAAAGGATTTTTGAATTGTTGCTAATTTTAGAATATTTAAAAAAAAATCTCACGTACCCCTTGGCATACCTTCAAGTACCCCAAGGGGTACGCGTACCCCCATTTGAGAACCACTGTTCTAGCCTAAGAGTGTTCAACCTTGAGGTAAAAAATGTGTTGTTGGGGAAACTATCAAAAACATGACTAGTTGTTTGGACTATCTCAACTGTGGGACACAGGTGCAAAATAACTCACTGTGGAATACGGGACATAACACACCAAAATGGAGCTAATCTCATGGTCGCTCAATGCTGTTGACAAAGTTTTTTCCAGCATATGTTATTCTTGTTCTGAAATTGTCATGTATCCATCAAATCTGCTGTTGAAACTTGGACTATAAAACCAACATATAAATTGATTGTAAATTAGGGGCGGGACATGGGTATGCATTCTTGTTTTTTTCCCCGTATCCCTTTTCTGTGGGTGCCGTTGCATGTCTGTCATATTACAAAGAGTGATGAAATGTGGCTATGTATGTCTGCCGGAAGAAATACATTAATTCATTAAATTCATTCATTCATTCATTCATTCAAACTTAGTTTTTTGCTTAAAACAGTTATTTATATATGCATGGTGAAAGTGATCAGTTAAAAAGGGCTGAATGGGTTCTTTCACAGCATCATTCCATTCAAGGGACTCTGAAAGGCTTGTGCAGTGAGTGGGTGAACGCCTAAAAAGCCGCTTTCATCATTTCCGAATCGATCAAAGATGATGGTATTTGCTTAAACAGTCTAGAGCATGTGTTAAATCGGGCTTTTCTTTTGCTGAGCCCCTCCCACACACATCCGCTCCCCAATTAACGCCTGCTGGTTTGTGGATGCACATGCATTCCCTGTCACGACGTGATCCTTTGGAGCTGTGCACACTGTGAGGTGTGCACGAGTGTTACCTGCGCATCAGATTTCTGATCCTGTTAACACTCCTACTCCCAATGGAACACCGGAGATCAGCCCGAGATATCCGCACATCTGGAAACACAAGAGAGACAAAAGGCAGCTAATCAGACCGTCCAGGAATTCACAATGTTGCGATTGCGCCAACTCATGCAAATTCCACTAATCGCAAATTACGCGCGGCCTCGCATCTTTGTCCAACCAAGCAACCAATTTTCCCGCAAATTGCGCACAACTGTCCACACTGCAAAAAAAAAGTCTGATTTAGCAATATGAAAATTTCCTATCACTATTATTGTGACCAAAATAATCCGTATTATCCTGGTATTGTTCAATATCCTCAAAATGTACTTATACATACACTGAAATCTTTAAACCAGGTTTTTTTTTTTTTTAAAAGATTATGATATACTTTCATTGGCATAAGAACGGTGGAACAGGGGTTAGTGCATGTGCCTCACAATACGAAGATCCGGAGTAGTCCTGAGTTCAATCCCGGGCTCTGGATCTTTCTGTGTGGAGTTTGCATGTTCTCCCCGTGACTGCATGGGTTCCCTCCGGGTACTCGCTTCCTTCCACCTCCAAAAACATGCACCTGGGGATAGGTTGATTGGCAACACTAAATTGACCCTAGTGTGTGAATGTTGTCTGTCTATCTGTGTTGGCCCTGTGATGAGGTGGCGACTTGTTCAGGGTGTACCCCGCCTTCCGCCCGATTGTAGCTGAGATAGGCTCCAGCACCCCCCGCGACCTCGAAAGGGACAAGCGGTAGAAAATGGATGGATGGATGGAAGATATATTAAACATTGTTCTGGCTTCTTAAATGCCATGTTATTCTTATTTGTATGTTTCAATTAGGGCTGTCAAACGATTAAAATATTCAATCGCAATTAATCACAGATAAATATAATTTTTCGTCATTAATAAGTGTACCCAAACAGATAATTTTTAAGATTTTATTTTCATGAAAAAAAAATTTTTGACATTTTTTTAAACGCTTTTAATGACAATTAAACTTTTTTTTTTTTTTGCTAGATTTTGTTTTTTGTGAGAATACATCATTTGTACTCCTGCTGTAGGAGAACTTGCATTCAGAGGAGGAGCTACACCATGTTTACATACCACTTTCACGCATTAATCACACATAATGTGGATTGTTACAATCATACTTTGATTGTCAAAGATGTTTGGTAATGTAATATTTGATATTTCTACCTGAATAAATGCTTTTGTTATTCTGTACATTACATGTTCTACAAGTTTATGGTATTCATATCTCTGCATGACAATGTTTTAACCTTCTATATTTATTAATAAAATGTAATATTCTGCCTGTTAAACATTATGTGATTGCGGACTATCAATCAGAACAGGTTATAAAAGAAAATAAACATAATTTTAATTTTCCAGAAAACAATTATTTCAGTACAAATATCACATGTTACATTACAAAGCATCTTTGACAAAGCATGATCCTAATGTAGGTCTATTTTTCATTGTTTTGGTTGTTCACTCCAATTAAAGTGACTCTAGACTTTGTATCTACCTTATTTTATTCTGCTGAGCTTTTATTCCATTTTATTAAAGAAGTTTGAGTAATTATCCACAGTTTATGTTACTAATGCACTCAACTGTAATGTAAACACGGATGTGAAGCTCCTCCTCTCTGCCAGCGACAATCCGCACCAGCAGGTGTTCGCTCCCATGTCGTCATCTCAATCGAAGATAAAATGGTCTTGTCTTGTCGGGAGAACAAATTGCCATAGTTTTGAACGAGGGTTGTACGGTATACTGGTACTAATAAAATACCGGGGTACTAATTAGTTGAAAATGGTACTATACTGCCTTTGAAAAATACCGGTACTTTTTTTTTTTTGCATCCGCATGCTGCCGTGAGGCGGTGACGTTGCTAAGCCGAGGAGCACGTTTAGTGTGTCAGCACGCACACACTCACAGAGCGCACAAGCAGAAACAGTTTGGAGAGGACAAATGGCACAAAAAGGCAATTCTACTGGATAATGAAGAGGTTGCGTGAAGCGCAATATGGAGGTATGTGGGCTTCAAAACTATCGAGGAAGATCAAGCTTTCAACACGCTGCAAGCAATTAAAACGTGCCTCGCCAAAGGTGTCATGATTAAAGTTTTACCACCTTTGCTTCAAACTTAGCTAAAGAATGAAATAAGAAGCAGTCAAATGGACAGGTAATAAAGTTAACCAGCTCCCCTGCTGCGCACATACAGATACGTAGATGCGCACACAGCTGCTTGGCTTGATGCCAAATATTAGCGGAATTAAAACCGCCAACATAGCGCAAACTAATGCAAGGGAAATGACTAAATTTTGTAACAAAATGCTACAATTTATGTCTTATCTCTGTACCTTCAGTTATAGTATTAATTTTAGTATTTACTAATGATTTGATTTGTCTTACAGCACAGACCAAGAGTGGCAGCAATAATCATGAAGCATTTAATAAAATGTCAATAAACTATTCTATTCTGTTTTAACCTAGTCGTAGATTATGGCAGATTATATGTAAAATATACAAGTGTAAATTGTTCTGTGAGAGCAACAACAATAGCCCCAAAGTGTTTTATGCTTTTTAATTATTTCCATCTTCCAAAATTGTTCTTGGAGTGAAATAAGAACCATATGTGGGATAGGCTACAGCACCCCCCGCGACGCTATAAGGGACAAGCGGTAGAAAATGAATGGATGAATCGATGTTTGATGTAAAGTAAGTGTAAAATGAACCCCCAAGTTTTTTTTTGTAGTTCCCTTTAAAGGCCTACTGAAAGCCACTACTACCGACCACGCAATCTTATAGTTTATATATCAATGATGAAATCTTAACATTGCAACACATGCCAATATGGCCGGGTTAGATTAGTAAAGTGCAATTTTAAATTTCCCGCAAAATATTCTGCTGAAAACGTTTCGGTATGATGACGTTTGCGCGTGACGTCACGGATTGTAGCGGACATTTTGGGACACCATTGTGGCCAGCTATTAAATCGTCTGTTTTCATCGCAAAATTCCACAGTATTCTAGACATCAGTGTTGGTGAATCTTTTGCAATTTGTTTAATGAACAATGAAGACAGCAAAGAAGAAAGCTGTAGGTGGGAAGCGGTCTATTAGCGGCTGGCTGCAGCAACACAACCAGGAGGACTTTGAGTTGGACAGCAGACGCGCTACCGTGAGCACAGCTTTGGCTTCCAAACATTTGATCGCTTGCCCGTACGTGCGTGCCGCTATGTGCATGTCACGTACGTAACTTTGGGGAAATATATGTGCTGTATGAACTTTACGGAGGTGAACGGTACTTTGGGCTGTGGGATTGAGTGTGTTGTGCGGGTGTTTTGATTTGTATTGGTGGGTTATATGGACGGGAGGGGGGAGGTGTTTGTTATTAATTTGTGGCATATTAAATATAAGCCTGGTTGTGCTGTGGCTAATAGAGTATATATATGTCTTGTGTTTATTTACTGTTTTAGTCTTTCCCAGCTGAATATCAGGTCCCACCCGCCTCTCACAGCATCTTCCCTATCTGAATCGCTTCCACTGCCCTCTAATCCTTCACTCTCACTTTCCTCATCCACGAATCTTTCATCCTCGCTCAAATTAATGGGGTAATCGTCGCTTTCTCGGTCCGAATCACTCTCGCTGCTGCTGGCCATGATTGTAAACAATGTGCAGATGTGAGGAGCTCCACAACCTGTGACGTCACGCTACTTCCGGTACAGGCAAGGCTTTTTTATCAGCGACCAAAAGTTGCGAACTTTATCGTCGATGTTCTCTACTAAATCCTTTCAGCAAAAATATGGCAATATCGCAAAATGATCAAGTATGACACATAGAATGGACCTGCTATCCCCGTTTAAATAAGAACATTTCATTTCAGTAGGCCTTTAATTTGAAAAGCATCGAAATACATTTTGTTACCGGTACCTAGTATCGGGACAACCTTACTTTGAACATGAGATTTACATATTGTCCCCTTTTCTTCGTGCATTTCTGCTCTCTATTTTCCCGCTCTTGGCTCAACAATAACTGGACGCCATTACAATTCCCCAAGCTACGGAACGGACCGAGGGTCAAAAAGGAGTCAGGATGCATATGTGTTTAAAAAAAAAAAAAAAAGATCGCCATTAAAGGAACTTTATAAATAACGTGTTAAATTTGACAGCTCGATTTTAAATATGTTTATATGTTGTTTTAATGTGTGAAGGTTTTATCGTGTTTTTAATGAAAAATAAAATGCACTACTTCTGGTTTGTGTGATGTCATGCGAGGTCACTCAGTATGGTGGACTATCCCTGTCCTAGAGGGACTGGCTAATGTTGCCAGGGTTGTACCCAGATCGGCACCATGGACTATTAGCGTAATGTCCTGTTTTCCCACATCTATTATGCCCTGTGCTCAATGCACTGTGAAGCTTTAAGGAGACTCTTTTTGCCGGAACATCTTAAGAATTCTGGTACATGTGCAGAACTCATAAAAAAAAACGAACACCGGCTGCTTCATTAGTTTCGGTCATGAATGAGTACCTCAAATCTAGAGTTTTGTGGTGTGTGTCACTCCTAAAGAGGCGTGTCGTGTACAGGTGCACGGACGGGTCAATGAAAGCATGTGGAGACTTGCTGGTAAATTCAATTTCCTCGTCCTTCTTTCTCCAGATGGCCCTGTGATCTGGCGCATGCTGACCTACCCCCCCACGCGGCGGGCTCTTTTTGTGGGTTGCGGCCTGCAGATGTTCCAGCAGCTTGCAGGAATCAACACCGTCATGTGAGTGTCATTTTTCTTTATTTATTTTTTTTAAGCTCAGTGGAGCTAAAACCCTTCAGGTCAGGTTTTGCCCGAGTTTCTCTCCGAGCATGCATGCGTGTGAGTGCACTCGGCTTACTCCCCGAGGATGCTGTGGAGCTCTTTGTGCAAAACCCTGAATCAATATTCATTTAGTGACAAACCCGTAGACGTGAACATAATCCTTTCCTTTCTAAAACATGCACCCAAAGCCTCAAATCCAATCCAAACTTTCTCCACACTGAAAAACATGCGGAGGCCATTTTGGTATATTTCAATTTTAGATGGATGGAAACCATTTAAATATGTAAAGGTGTTTTTAACCCTTTGAGCTCCCTTCAAGTTTGGTATATGTTAAAGATCCTGTGGACCAGAAATGGTCTCAGTTGTAAGAGTTTTAAGAGTAATTTACATGTAACATATATATATATTTTTTGATTCAACGTTTAATTCTCTAGATCAACTCCAGATTGTTTATCATTTTTTTGGTTTTATGGCTTTTTGTAAAAGAACATATATGGTAGAAACACAAAATATGCAATACCCCCCAATAATAAGTCACATATTATTGTTTTTTTCTTCACTTTCAATG
The DNA here is from genome assembly GCF_033978785.1 of Entelurus aequoreus. Lineage (NCBI taxonomy): Eukaryota > Metazoa > Chordata > Actinopteri > Syngnathiformes > Syngnathidae > Entelurus > Entelurus aequoreus. Next base: position 9,730,454 of record NC_084742.1, on the reverse strand, counting down.
CTTGAATCTCTACATCAACTTCAAATGTATCCGTTGATTATTTATGTATTTACCCATTAGACTTAGACTTCCTTTTATTGTCATTCAAATTTGAACTCTACAGTACAGATAAGAACGAAATTTAGTTGCATTAGCTCGTTGTAGTGCAGGATAAAAGAGCAATAAGGTGCAGATATAAATAAATAGATTACTGTACAGATAAATATATTCCACTTTAGCATTTGCATCCACGTTTATGGATGTATGTTATATTGTCTTTATATTCCAGCGAGTTAATCCGTTTTTGGGGGGAATTGAGGGGATTATTATGATGCGTCTGATGGCCTGAAGGAAGAAGCTGTTACAGTACCTGGAGGTTCTGCTATGGAGGCTGCGGAACCTCTTTCTAGAGTCCAGCACTGAAAACAGTCCTTGGTGGGGGTGGGAGGAGTCTCTACAGATTTTCTGAGCCCTGGTCAGGCAGCGGCTTTTTGCGATCTCCTGGATAGGACGAAGAGGAGTCCTGATGATCTTTTCCGCCGTCCTCACCACTCTCTGCAGAGACTTCCAGTCTGAGGCACTGCAGGCTCCAGTCCAGACAGAGATGCAGTTGGTCAGTATAGGCTCTCTATAGTGCCTCTGTAGAATGTGGTGAGAATGGGGGGAGGGAGCTGTGCTCTTTTCATCTGACGAAAAAAGAGCATGCGCTGCTGAGCTCTTTTATAAAGAGCTCCGGTGTATAGGGACCACGTCATATTGTCAGTTATCTGCACCCCCCAGGAACTTGGTGCTGCTTACAATCTCCACTGCTGTGCCGTTGATGAAGAGTGGAGTGTGACTGGACTAGTGCCTCCTGAAGTCGACGATGATATATATATATATATATATATATATATATATATATATATATATATATATATATATATATATATATATATATATATATATATATATATATATATATATATATATGCAAAAATTTCCCAAAAACATATTTCAAAGTGGAATATTTGATGTGAAGGAGATGGAGCCTTGAATAGGTCAATAATTTACAACAACTTTGATTATGATTCATTATTATTTATGGAGCCTTGAATAGGTCAATAATTTACAACAACTTTGATTATGATTCATTATTATTTTTTGAGTAGTGACAGGATTCTAAAGAAAATTACACTGAAGGTCTTGGGGATCCACAAGGGCCCCACTCATAAAAGTGTTAAAATAAGTCCTAAATTGTTTTTCCTTCACTTTCAATGATTTAATCTCTACATCAACTTCAAATCTATCCATTGATTTTATTTATTTTTTTGTTTAGTTTTTTTGCTCTTTGTCATAGAAAACCTTGGTTTTAATATGGCAAACACACAAAATATGCAAAAAAAATCCTCCAAAACATATTTAAAAGTGGAATAATTAATGTGAACTAATCGGAGCTTTGAATAGGTCAATAGTTCATAACAGCATTCATTTTGATTTATAATTTATTTCTAAGTGATGAAAGGATTTAAAAAATAATTACACTAAAAGTATCGGGGATCCAAAAGCGACCCACTTATAAAAATGTTAATACGTTTTTTTTTACTTTTAATGCTTGAATCTCTACATCAACTTCAAATCTATCCATTGATTATACATTTTTATTTTATTTTTATTTTTTAAATTTTGTTTGTTTTATGTCCTTTTTGTCAAAGAAAACATAGTTTTCTTTATATGGAAAACACACAAAGTATGCAAAAATTTCCCCAAAATATATTTTGAAGACAAATATTTGATGTGAAGTAACTGGTGCCTCGAAGAGGTCGATAATGCATAACAACATTGATTTTGGTAAATGTTTCAAAAATGTTTGAAAAGGTAGCACATCCCAAAATTAAGACTAGTAGGACAAAATACTCACATTTCACTTGATTTATTGCTCACATCAAAAAAGAGGAACGCTTACGCGTTTCGGCACGTGGCCTTCGTCAGAGCGTTTAAGAGTACATACAATTTCAGTGTCAATTTATACATACACACACACTCAGAGTTCACAACTGGGAATTGGATCCAATTACTGGGGAACCAATCACATGTCTTCTTCCTTGCTGATGCTGGGACCAATTTTCAGGTGGAGCTTCTGCAAAGTACTGTTGTTAGGACTAGCATACACTAGATGGCACTGGACTGGATACTGGATGGCACTGGACTGGATACTGGATGACTAACATTGATTTTGGTTCATTATTATTTTTTAAGTAACAAATGTTTTAAAAAACAACAACCTGCATGGCAGCTTTGTGTTACTAATGTCAACATTTCAACGTTTTCTCATTACAGTACATCTGTTTGCACTTTTATTACACTTCTTAGGTTTTTTTAAATTTTTTTAATAATAGTGTTTTTTTAATGTGCCGCAGGGATACCCATGCTCTAATCTATAATGCATGATCTTTGTACTGTATCGTATTTTTTTCTATCCAAATTAATATTTTTAAAGAACGGCTCCTGCTGTTCCTCATGTTTTGATCACAAACCCTGCGCCTAACTGAGGGCGGAGTGATGTCGTTGTGGCTTGTACAGCCCTTTGAGACACTTGTGATTTAGGGCTATATAAATAAACATTGATTGATTGATTGATTGATTGATTGATCCTTTTTCAAATGCGACTTTTTTAAAATAGTGTTCGTATTTAAAGTTTTTCATTACTTTTCACCTTCGAGTTAATGAAAAAAAACCTCAGACTGAAATTTGCCTTCCCGTTGTAACACACAGAGAGACAGGCGCACATACCTTAGTGGCGCTCTATCAAATCACAAAGCATTTCATAACGCATCATCCACTGAGCACCAGTGGTGACTGGGATGAAGCAGAGCACCTTATTTATTTTTGATTTTTTTCTGTTTTGTTCTTGTTATCTTTCCATCTGTCTCCGCTCTGCGCCCTTTGGAGATGAACTATATCGCCAGACTCTGTAAACAATCTGGGGATGTGTGCTGTTGCCTGGCAACCGCCGGAGCAAAGGCAATAGGCTAAGTGTGTGTTCGTACATTTGGGCGTTTTACACACACGTGTGGTTGCGGAAGTGTGTGTGTGTGTGTGTGTGTGTGTGTGTGTGTGTGTGTGTGTGTGTGTGTGTGTGTGTGTGTGTGTGTGTGTGTGTGTGTGTGTGTGTGTGTGTGTGTGTGTGTGTGTGTGTGTGTGTGTGTGTGTGTGTGTGTGTGTGTGTGTGTGTGTGTGTGTGCTTGCGTATATTCCTGCCTTATAGTGCTTGCGAGATGAGATCCCCCTGACAGGTTATCAGAGAAGGATTTGGAAGATGTGACACATTGTTTGTGTCTTATTGAATACATTGACTGTGGGCTTATTTGACTGAACATTTCTCTTCATCCTAACCAGCAGGGTAAATAGCAACAGTCCCAGCTCAGGGACCACTCTCTCATTGCATCTGGCGTTAAAAAGTACAGTGACATGACATCTGTATGTGGTTCCTTTTTTAAAAAAAATATTATTTTTTTCCCCTTTATTTTCTTTATTTATCATTCATGTTATTACTATTATTTTCTCTTTATTTTAGAATCATTATATATATAAATATATATACTGTATATAAATGTATACATATGTGTATATATATATATTTATATATATATAAATGTATGTATTTAATATATATAAATGTATTTATTTATATATATAAGTATATATGTAAATATATGTACTGTATATGTATATAATTTGTTTGTTTTTTAATGTGTTTGTTTATATATTTGCCAAGAGGACTCAATAACTCCACGGTGACGTTTTGGTGAATTTACTGAGAAATTTGTGAAACTGAAACAATACAAAAAGAATGCCATTTTAAGGTAATAATACTAACACATACACTCGTAAACCTGTTAGCATATTAGCTAACGCTAACGACGCTAGCTTCATTACATTACAATAGCACATATAAATATGCATTAAAACACAGACACCACACATGGGACAGTTTAGTAAGTATGAATTGTTCTAGTTACATTGTAAAACTTACAAACGTTGCTTGGAATGATGACTGAAGAATCCATATGAGTAGTAACGCTATGGACGGATAGAAAACGGAACAGCACTCCCACTTTCTGTTCGAAGCTTAAAATAGCAGAAAACACTTGCTGGCATTCACCCAGCTGCACCTGCAGTGAGCAAACTCGTCCAAAAAATGGCGCCATAACACAAACAACAACACACCATTGAAATTTCTTTACATGTGTTTAATGAAAACCATTTGCTTTATGGCCGTCAGCGAAGAAAAATCCATAAATTAGCTGCACCGTTTTATAAGCCGCAGAGTTCAAAGCGTAGGGTAAAAACTAGCGGCTTATAGTCGGGAATTTACGATCCATCCATAACACTTCCCTGTGGTCTACATAACATGTAATGGTGGTTTGGTTAAAATGGATTATGTTTTACAGACCATCTTCAAGCCGCTTTCTAAACGTCTCTTCAGGATGCACCGTTTGTGGGCGGTCTTATTTACGTGCCTCCACTTCGACTGTGTCATCCATGTTGTAGTTTTTAGCGCTTCCATATGGATTCTACTAACAGATATAAGTTAAAGCTATATGCTAATTTGTATTAGAAATGGCAACAGCGGAGGATGCATGTGCATGTACGAGCCAGTCTGCCCCACAACAAGAGGAGAGCAAAAAAAAAAAAGGCTCATTTACTCCCAACGTTGGACTACAATGGCGGACTCGCGCAAAGCACTTTGGGAACATTTCTGACTAAAGTTCACCACTTTAGTCATACTTTTTGCACTTAAGGAACTTCGTTATGATTTGTGGTCGTTTGTGTATTTAGTAAAAGTTTTACATCTTTGAGTTCAACTCATGAAAGAGGGGTGCAAAAACAAAAGTGTTGGTTTATATTTGTGTTTAGTATAATGGCAGCTTTAAGTAGGTAAATAATTCATAACAACACTGATTTTGATTCAATACGTTTTTGAACAATGACAGTTACAAAAAAAAATCGGTCTCGGTGAGGCAAAATCCTAAAAGTGATTACAGTAAGTCATATCTATATAAAACATTTTTTTACTTTCAACGCTTAAATCTTTGGATCAACTTCAGATTGATCTGTAGATTATACTGTGACAGTTCCGTGCTGTCGTGCGGGTTCCAGGGACCACCAAGGAAGGACATTCTGGCGAGCAGGTTTAGACTTCTTTATTTCAAAGAATAAATGTCTCTTCCGGGTTGCTTTTCAGCTTTGCCGTTCTTCGCTTTCTTCTGCTCGCTCCTCCGCTCCAGCTTTTCAGCCGCGTGCGTCTTCGTCTTCCATTGGCTCTCTTGCGCTCTCGCTCATCACCCGCTTCTCTCTGGGTCTTTCTCTGCTCTCCGCCTCTCTCTCTCACGTTTCCGGCTGCCGCCCTTTTATGTAGTGCGGGAGGATAATTAAATTGTGCCCAGCTGGGCGACCCACGCACCTTGCAATAATTGCGGCGTCGATCTCGGCGCGCTCCGCCTCGCCGCTTGCTCGCTCGTCCACGCCTCCTCGCCGCCATCTTGGGCCGGGCTCCCGTGTGCCCTGCCTCGCTGTCGGACTGCCGGCTGCGCCTCTCCACATATAAGTTTCTTTTTTTTTTTTTTTTTCAGCAATGCCAGTTAAAAAAAAAACAGACTAAAAGGTCTCGGCGATTTCAAAATCCTAAAAGTGTTCAAAATAAGTCGCATCAATATATATTATTTTTACTTTCAACGTTTAAATCTCTGGGTCAACTTCAGATTGATCTGTAGATGATACGTGTTTATTATTTTTTGAGCAATGCCAGTTTTAAAGTACCGTAATTTCCGGACTATAAGCCGCACCTGACTATAAGCCGCACCAGCTAAATTTAGGGGAAAATACAGATTGCTCCATATATAAGCCGCACCCGACTATAAGCCGCAGGGTTTTGATGTGTAATTACCGTAGTATATAGGGGTTCCTGCTACCACGGAGGGGATTGTCAGGACAGAGATGACTGTTTGGGAACGCAAAGCGTCCCATTTATTAACAATAAATCTTTCAATCATTCAATCAAATGTTCACATCTTTGACATGGCGAACAGCATTCATGCGGAGTACAAATAATACAACGGTGCAAAGTAGAGATGTCCGATAATATCGGCAGGCCGATATATGCGTTAAAATGTAATATCGGAAATTATCGGTATCGTTTTTTTTAAATGATCTGTATCGTTTTTTTTGTGTGTTTTTTTTTATTAAATCAGCATAAAAAACACAAGATACACTTACAATTAGTGCACCAACCCAAAAAACATCCCTCCCCCATTTACACTCATTCACACAAAAGGGTTGTTTCTTTCTGTTATTAATATTCTGGTTCCTACATTATATATCAATATATATCAATACAGTCTGCAAGGGATACAGTCCGTAAGCACACATGATTGTGCGTGCTGCTGGTCCACTAATAGTACTAACCTTTAACAGTTAATTTTACTAATTTTCATTCATTACTAGTTTCTATGTAACTGTTTTTACATTGTTGTACTTTCTTTTTTATTCAAGAAAATGTTTTTAATTTATTTATCTTATTTTACTAATTTTTTAAAAAAGTACCTTATCTTCACCATACCTGGTTGTCCAAATTAGGCATAATAATGTGTTAATTCCACGACTGCATATATCGGTTGATATCGGTATCGGTAATTAAAGAGTTGGACAATATCGGAATATCGGATATCGGCAAAAAGCCATTATCGGACATCCCTAGTGCAAAGTAATACAAAGTGCTCGCCTGTACGTTATCAAAATAACCAGCCTACCAGTATATGAAAAGTCAGTCTTTAATCATTGTGTAATCGTCTTCCTCCTGCGTACTAAAACCACCGAAATCCTCTTCGTCGGTGTCGGAGAAGAACAGGCCGTAAATAAGCCGCACCCTTGTATAAGCCGCAGGGACCAGAACGAGGGGAAAAAGTAGCGGCTTATAGTCCGGAAATTACGGTAAAAAGCTGCCTCAATCCCGTCTTTTTGTCACAATACATCATACCTGTTTACCCCACATTTTATGTTGTTTTGGTGATGGTATTTTTTCTAATGATCTGCCGGCCGCACTTTGGACACCCCTGATCTCCAGCATCACTGCCAGAGTCCTCCATCTTCCTCTAATAATCACTTTTCCTTCAGGTGTACTGTATTATTCATGCATATTTCAATTATTCACCAACTTCCGTCTGGCCACACACACACGTGCTAATAATCACTTGCCTCCAGCATGACCGCAATGTGCCCTCGGACTTTTAAAGCGCACGCACAGATGGATGCATACGGTACGATGGAGTTTAGCTGAAACATAGTCCGAGGCGCGCCTCTGCATTTCAGCGGATCTTTGGGTCTCGAACGCTCATGTTTCTTCCTTAATTGGGCGGCTCAGGTGCACGGAAATGGAGGGGAGGTGTCAGGAGAGGCTGACATGCGGAGAGGAGAGTGACAGAGCCTGCAAAGTCGCCAATTCATGTGAGCTCTCTGCCTGGTCATTAGCAAGCCTCCCCACTGAGGTCTTCGCCACACTAATCCTGCATCACTCATGCGGCCGTGACCATTGGTCTTTGGCTGAATGAGAAAGGCCGCACCATCACTTCCTCTAGTATTTTGCCCGTCTGGTTTATAGGTGAAAAAAAGGCACCCAAGAAGGAGGCCGAGTAAAAGATGAACATGATGATCGTCTTCGTGTGATTGGCTGGAGGGTGACGTGGTCGTGTTGGTGAGGATGAGAAGGTTTTATGGAAGCATCAAGTTGACAAACCCATTGCATCAGAAAAATACAAATTTGGTGGTTTTACAGGATGATAGGTTGCAAACTCCAATAGTATAAATAATGAGGATACTGTATCGACCCGGTGTAATATAGGATGACTGGCAACTAGTTGTTGATTGTACTTTGAAAGAAAAAAAAACAAGAGGATATTTTACCTTCCCGACAGTTGTGTTGACGTATGTGCTTTATTGTACTGCATCTCTCCAGGTCACTGGTGTGTATGTGTGTGCGTGCGTGAGTGACGGGAAGAAAAGCTCACTCGCGCCAAAGTTGTCTGGCGCCCCATATTGGATTGTGTGCAATAATACTGGCAGTAATCTGTTGATAGTGTTTAATTATGTTTTGATATATTTTAGGCTCTTCATATATTAATGTTGTTGTTATTTTGTGTACACTGTATGCAGGCCCGGCCCTAACCTATCTGGCGCCCTAGGCAAGATTTTAGGTGGCGCCCCCCCCCCACATCGGCAGTGAAGTGTATATACTCACAAGAAACCGAATAGCTTTGTCTTTGACCTTTTTTTTTAACTTAAAGAAAGCAAATTAACAATCAGAATAGTTAACAAGATAAAAAAAAATATGGATAAATAAATGAATACAAAAAATAATATATGAAATACAATATTTTTTACATACATAAACACAAAATAAAACGTGTCAACAAGTTGCATAAAATACATTAAAAATACAATATAAATAAGGCACTGCACAAAACAAGATATCAAACCAGTATGACTTTAACAACTATATTACAAAAAAAGGGGATCCTACAGAGTTCTCTATTTGTGCTTTTTAATATTGCATTAACTAGAATGACTTACAAATTACTGTACACCAGGGAGTACTGTAATTACCTAACGTTACATTATTATTTTCCATAACAATTTAGCCCCCTCCACAATATTAACCCGACGTTAAAACAGAACTAGCTATTTATTGATTAGCAATTGCCGAATCATGTAACATTAGCTTAATGCTAAAAAATACAGGTTACTATCACATTCTGTAACAGACAAATAATTTCATGTAGGCTAACGTTACCTACCTGCTACCTCTGTCTTTTTCTCGTTTCTCCCCTTCTTTTCTCCCCTGGGCACCTGACAGTTTTGGCCGTTTTGACATCTTGTGTTGATTTTTTTTATGTGGTGACGTCCAAAAAGAGTCATGATACGGGAAGGGAGGGGGGCGCACCGTGCCGGGGGAGGGGGGGCGTAATGTTGTAACAAATAATATTTCTATTAAATAGGCTTTACTTTGCATTGTAATTAACGTGGGATTATTTTATGTATTTAGAAATAATAGTACCAACTTTATTTTTTTTAAATTTTTTATTTTTTTCCTCCAACATTTGTGGCACTGGCGTCCTTAGCGCCCTTAGCATTTGCCTATACGGCCTATGCCACGGGCCGGCCCTGACTGTATGATATCATCATCATCAATCTTTATTGCAGACCTTAAGATCCATTAAACATATAAAAACACAATACAAAACATTAAAAACAAAACAATAAAACATTAAAAAAACAAAACACTAAAACATAAAGCCCAAATGTCAGTTTCTGACATACAAACATGTGTGCCAATGGTTCCACAGACCAGATGAGTACCTAACAGAACTGCGGCCAGGGTTCGTTATCACAGTGATTATGTCATTTTCAGACTCAGATGCCCTACACATAAACTTATACATAAGGTTGCGTAGCAACGCTGAGAAAGTGGGCACCCCAACACTAACAAACATCTGGCTTGCACTGGAGCTTCTTGGAATTCCCAGGAGCAGCCTCTTACATTCATTATAAGCAACCTGCACCTTCTGTATGCTTTTCTGCTTATACTTTACCCACAGGGGGGCTTTATACAGAGGAGTGCAATAGCCTCTGAATAAGTTTATCTTTACATCATTTGTACAATAATACAATTTATTTCTCAGCATGTTGGCTTGGGCATACAGCATACGCCGCTGTCTGTATAGGTATATATACTGTAGGTATATATATACACATGTATATATATACACATGTATATATATATATATATACACACATACACACACACATTATTTACACACATACATACATATATACACATGTATACATATACACATGTGTACACATATATATGTACTGTATATATATACATATATATCTATGTATATATACATAAATATATATGTGTGTATGTATATATATATGTGTGTATGTATATATATATATATATATATATATATATATATATATATATATATATATATATATATATATATATATGTATATATATGTATATGTGTATATATATATATGTGTATATATGTGTATGTATATATGTATATGTGTATATATATACGTATATATATACACTATATTGCCAAAAGTATTTGACCACCTGCCTGGACCCACATATGAACTTGAAGTGCCATCCCATTCCTAACCCATAGGGTTCAATATGATGTCGGTCCACCTTTTGCAGCTATTACAGCTTCAACTCTCCTGGGAAGGCTGTCCACAAGGTTGCAGAGTGTGTTTATTGGAATTTTCCACTATTCTTCCAAAAGCACATTGGTGAGGTCACACACTGATGTTGGTTGAGAAGGCCTGGCTCTCAGTCTCCGTTTTAATTCATCGCAAAGGTGTTCTATCGGGTTCAGGTCAGGATTCTGTGCAGGCCAGTCAAGTTCATCCACACCAGACTATGTCATCCATGTATTTATGGACCTTGCTTTGTGCACTGGTGCACAGTCATGTTGGAAGAGGAAGGGGCCCGCTCCGAACTGTTCCCACAAGGTTGGGAGCATTGCATTTCCCAAAATGTTTTGGTATCCTGGAGCATTCAAAGTTAATTTCACTGGAATTAAGGGGCCAAGCCTAACTCCTGAAAAACAACCCCACACCATCATTCCTCCTTCACCAAATTTCACACTCAGCACAATGTAATCCGAAATGTAGCGTTCTCCTGGCAACCTCCAAACCCAGACTCACCCATCAGATTGCCAGATGGAAAAGTGTGATTCATCACTCCAGAGACCACGTCTCCACTGCTCTAGAGTCCAGTGGCGACGTGCTTTACACCACTGCATCCCATGCTTTGCATTGAACTTGGTGATGTTTGGCTTAGATACAGCTGCTCGGCCATGGAAACCCATTCCATGAAGCTCTCTGCGTACTGTACGTGGGCTAATTGGAAGGTCACATGAAATTTGGAGCTCTGTAGCAACTGACTGTGCAGAAAGTCTTTGCACTATGCGCTTAAGCATCTGCTGACTCCTCTCTGTCAGTTTATGTGACCTACCACTTGGTGGCTGACTTGCTGTTGTTCCCAAACTCTTCCATTTTCTTATAATAAAGCCGACAGTTGACTTTGGAATATTTAGGAGCGAGGAAATTTCACGACAGGATTTGTTGCACAGGTGGCATCCTATGACAGTTCCACGCTGGAAATCACTGAGAGCGGCCCATTGTTTCACAAATGTTTGTAGAAACAGTCTCCATGCCTAAGTGCTTGATTTTATACACCTGTGGCCGGGTCGAGTGATTAGGACCACTGATTCTCATCATTTGGATGGGTGGCCAAATACTTTTGGCAATATAGTGTATATATGTGTATACAGTATATACAGTATACATATATGTACAGTATGTACACTACCGTTCAAAAGTTTGGGGTCACATTGAAATGTTCTTATTTTTGAAGGAAAAGCACTGTACTTTTCAATGAAGATAACTTTAAACTAGTCTTAACTTTAAAGAAATACACTCTATACATTGCTAATGTGATAAATGACTATTCTAGCTGCAAATGTCTGGTTTTTGGTGCAATACCAACATAGGTGTATAGAGGCCCATTTCCAGCAACTATCACTCCAGTGTTCTAATGGTACAATGTGTTTGCTCATTGGCTCAGAAGGCTAATTGATGATTAGAAAACCCTTGTGCAATCATGTTCACACATCTGAAAACAGTTTAGCTCGTTACAGAAGCTACAAAACTGACCTTCCTTTGAGCACATTGAGTTTTTGGAGCATCACATTTGTGGGGTCAATTAAACGCTCAAAATGGCCAGAAAAAGAGAACTTTCATCTGAAACTCGACAGTCTATTCTTGTTCTTAGAAATGAAGGCTATTCCACAAAATTGTTTGGGTGACCCCAAACTTTTGAACGGTAGTATATGTATGTATACATATGTGTGTGTGTATATATATATGTGTGTGGATATATACAGTATGTGTGTATATATATATATATATACACTACCGTTCAAAAGTTTGGGGTCATAGAAAAATACATTAATGTGTGCTTACGGACTGTATCCCTGCAGACTGTATTGATATATATTGATATATAATGTAGGAACCAGAATATTAATAACAGAAAGAAACAACCCTTTTGTGCGAATGTGTGTGAATGAGTGTAAATGGGCGAGGGAGTTTTTTTGGGTTAGTGCACTAATTTTAAGTGTATCTTGTGTTTTTTATGTTGATTTAATAAAAAATAAAAAATAAATTTTTATTTTTTTCATTTTTTATTTTTTTTCTTGTGCGGCCCGGTACCAATCGATCCACGGACCGGTACCGGGCCGCGGCCCGGTGGTTGGGGACCACTGCTCTAAATGACAAGGTGTGTTACATTTAGTAGGATTAAATACTGAAAGTAATGTATTGTGCGTTGCCAGGGTGGTTCAAAGATAGAATATATCACCTGTGGACAATTTCCTACAAACTGTTCACTATGTTTAATTTAAAAAAAAAATAAAAAAAAACTTTAAAGAAGTATTTTTGAGCAGATACAAGTTTGTGTTGTGTCTAAATAATGGACATAATTGGTCTTAATCAATAAATATGCCAGAGGGAATTATCCGTCATTTAACTGCCGCCTAATTAGAGAATGAAAAGGCTGGTATTGGCGTCTCGTAATTAGCGGCACAAAATGGCCATTATTAATATCTTCAATAGTGTTTTCGCAGTTAGTGCTACATGTTGACATGTCACAAGTGTGTGTGTGTGTGTGTGTGTTGAAGATGCAACAATCAATCCAAAACTAGGCCACTTCCCAAATTAATCTCCCGCCCTTGGACGAACACAACAATTTCCTGCCTATTTCACATCATCCATCATTTACTGATTTTCCCTTCCTTTCCTGCGCATCAAACTGGCGTCCATCCTTGCGTTTTCTCCCTGCTCTATTCTGAATCCGCGCAGCAGTTCACATCTTACATGTGTCACCCCCAGTTTCATTTTCCTTTCATTTCGTTTTGATGAAGCAGATAGAAAACGTTGTAAAAGGTGATTAATTATGACTGTAAATGACTTTCCCCCAACATGTTATTGTCACTCTCGTCCGTCTCCATCCTGCCCGCCGCCGCCGCCTCGTCGGGTCTGTCTGCTGTCAACGTGCTATATTTAACTGCCTCCTCTGTCTGTGTGCCTTTGGCAGGTACTACAGCGCCACCATCCTGCAGATGTCTGGCGTGCGGGATGACCACCTTGCCATCTGGCTGGCCGGCCTCGCCACCCTGACTAACTTCCTGTTCACGCTGCTGGGGGTGTGGCTGGTGGAGCGAGTGGGCCGACGGAAGCTCACGCTGGGCAGCATCGTCTGTAAGACACACGCAAAAGACGCACCCTTGAAAAGTCTTTTTTTGGATTGATTTGTTGTCGTTTTCGGGTGTGTAGGCACATGTCTCAGCTTGTGCGTGCTCGCCGTGGGCTTCCTGCTGTCAGCGCAGCACAGTCCTCCTGTCACCTTCCACCCGTTAGAGCCCGCCAAGGCCAACACAACCTGCTTCAAATATCAGTGAGTACACGCACGACACCTCCATTTGGAGACCAGCACGTACGGCAGGGGTGTCCAAAGTGCGGCCCGCAGCTAACTTTTTTACGTTCTAAAAATACTATTCTAAAAAAGTGGAATAAAAGAGCAAACAGGGGAAATATAACAAGAAATAGTTGCAATGTTGACTCTGATTAAACAAAGCTGCCAAGGAGGCTGGGTTTTTTTTCTTTAAAACTCATTATTAAAAAAAAAATAATGAATCAAAATCAATTATTGACCTGTCATATAAAAATATTAATTTAAATATTTTTTGGAGGAAATATTGCATATTTTGTGTGTGCCATTAAAAAAAAAAAATTCTATGACAAAACGGGCATAAAACAAGCAAAAATAGATAAAAACATATAATATAATATAATAATAATTTATATAATATAATATATAATAATATATAATAGATATATAATAGATAGATAGATCTGAAGTTGATCTAGAGATTTTAAAAATATATATTTATGGAATGATATTTGGAAAAATGCCAATAAGCCCTTTAGAAGCATTAAAGATAAACTGACTCAATTTAAGATATTGAATAGATTGTATTTTACATCTTCTCAGCTGTTTAAAATTGGTGTAGCAGATAGCAAGTTATGTATGAAGTGTCGGGCAGCTGAGGGAACTCTTGTTCATTTATTGTGGGAATGTCTGAGAATAAAAGAGTTATGGTTGAAAACAACAAAAGAAGCAATCACATTAATATAAACATCCCAATGACACTGCAAACTTGTATTCTTGGGGATCTACATCAATTTAGTAACGTGTCATCAAAGAGTAAAAATGCTTTTCTTTCAATATGCATAATAACAAAAAGGGTCATATTTAAAAAATGGACAGCTGTTGATAGTCCAACTCATACTGACTGGTATACACAAGCTATGGAGATGATATCAGTAGAACAAACTGCATTTAGTTTAGATAATAATGAGTCATATATTGGAATATGGGATCCATTATTTAAATTTGTTTAAACCAAAATATGACTTATTATATCTTTGTGGAAAATATTGGACACAGTGTGTTGTCAAGCTTGTGAGATGTGATGCAGGTGTGGGCCACTGTGACACTATTGTTCATTTCTAATTTTTTAATTATTTTTTATTAATGTTTTTAATGATAATATCAATGAGTGGTTTTTTTTAATCACTGCTATTTTGAAATTATTACTAATATTGATGCTGTTGTCGATAATGTTCATTTTTGTTTCACTACATTTGTATTGTTCCGTATCATGTTTGTGTGTCCTCAATTGCTCTGTTTGTTGTTATTCTTAACATTGCTGGGACGGGTTTGGTTTTGGAATTGGATTGCATTATTGTGGTATTGTTGTGTATTGTTTTGTTGATTGATTAATACATTCATTAAAAAAATATATATATATATATGTATATGTATATATATATATATGTATATTTTTTAACACTTCATGAGTGGGGCCCTTTTGTATCACTGATGATGTTAGTGAGATTTCTTTTTTAAGTTAAAGTTAAAGTACCAATGATTGTCACACACACACAGTAGGTGTGGTGAAATTTGTCCTCTGCATTTGACCCATCCCCTCGTTCACCCCCTGGGAGGTGAGGGGTATGGCATAAATATGAGGCGCGTTTGAGGCCAAAACTATTAAAATACACTTGTGGCGAAAATATTAAGTGCCTGTGAGGCCCAAAGATTGGGTACACCCCAAAGACAAAACATTAAGTACACCATTAGCCATAATATTAGGTACCTCCTGTGGCTGAAATATGAGCTGCGTATTTTGCCAAAATAGTTGGTACACCCCAAATAATACGTACTCCTGCAACCAACCGTTTTTGTTTAATGTTCCTGGTGGTATCGAATAAGTATGGAGAAATTCACGACTTAAATCCTGGTGTGCTGACAACTCTTGTGCAAACGAACAAACTAGGGCTGCAACTAACGATTAATTTGGTAATCGATTAATCTGTCGATTATTACTTCGATTAATCGATTAATAATCGGATTAAAGAGACAAACTACACTTCTATCCATTAATTTATTGAAAAAAAACAGCATACTGGCACCATACTTATTTTTGATTATTGTTTCTCAGCTGTTTGTAAATGCTGCAGCTTATAAATAAAGGTTTATTAAAAAAATAAAAATTAAAAAAAATAATTAAAAAATAATTATTAAAAAAAAACAAAAAAAAAACTCTGTGCATGCGCATAGCGTAGATCCAACGAATCGATGACTTAATTAATCGGCAACTATTTTAATAATCGATTTTAATCGATTTAATCGATTAGTTGTTGCAGCCCTAGAACAAACGCGTGACAATGAAAGCCAGCTTGTTCCCGCGCCGACCTGCAATCCCAAGCTAACAAATTGGCTGCAACAGTTGCTGTCCCCCTTTGCAAGTGTCAACAAGCGGCGAGTAATGGAGGCGTGCGGCGTCTCTTGTTGTCTTCTGACGGGTGGCGGTCATTGTTTGTGGTGGAGTGAACTCAGTGACGCCGCAAGCACTCATCCCTTCAATTTGCCAACCACCTTCATCTCTGCACAGTCCATTAGTTGTCAGGATGAAAGAGTACCCTTACGTACAAAGTCAGAGTAAATTGTCGCAAAAAGGCAATTACTCCACCCTCGTGTATGCCTTTCTACTTTGTTGGTGTTTTATTACGGACCACGGTGAGGATAATTGGACGGATCCTGTCGATGAAAGTCACTTTTTCCCCGTGTGCGTTGAACTCAGGCTGTGTGAGCCGTGCATGCTGGACCCGGCCTGTGGCTTCTGCTACCGGGAGAACGGCTCGGCGCTGCTCACCTCCTCCTGCGTTCCCGTCAATAAGGCCTCCACTGAGCAGGCGGCGTGGGGCAGGTGAGTCACAGGATGCACGCGGGAGGGTTACTCTTTAAGACGGCGGTGTCCATTTGCCGTCCCGTTGCAGGTGTTCCAACTCCAGCCGGATGAGGGAGCACACCTACTGGGCCTACAACTACTGTCCCACCTCCTTCTCCTGGCTGGTCTTGTTGGGCTTGATGCTCTACTTGGCCGCTTTTGCACCTGGTAGGAGACGGCTTATGTGCTTTAGAAAGGATAACGTGATGTAACATGCCACCTGCAGCTTTTGTATGTGGTGCTCACCATTGTGGCATCCAAACTGGCCAGCATGGAGTCGTCCGCTCTCACTCCCTCCCCAAAGACTCAACATGTGCCTCACACCTTCTCATCTTTTGCTGTTGTGGGGCATTTCTTTGCAGGTATGGGCCCCATGCCCTGGACCATCAACTCAGAAATCTACCCGCTGTGGGCGAGGAGCACCGGCAACGCGTGTGCAGCAGGAGTCAACTGGACCTTCAATGTTCTGGTCTCGCTCACCTTCCTCCACCTGGCCCAGTTCTTCACTTACTATGGTGAGAGCCATGTGACTTTCTGCCGTGCGACTGTGGCCCAATTATGCGGCAGCCTTTTGTTGCACATTTTGAAATTGCAAAATAAGAGGTAGAATATGTCCCTAAATATTAGCTACACGTGTAGTAGAAATATTAGGTACACGTGTAACTGAAATATTAGGTACCCTTGTAGCCAAAATATTAGGTACACGTGTGGCCAAAATAATAGGTACACATGTATAGTAGCTAAAAAATTAGGTACACGTGTACAGTAGCTAAAATATAAGGTACATGTGTAGCAAAACTATTAGGTACACTTGTAGCCAAAATATTAGGTACACGTGTAACTGAAATATTAGGTACACTTGTAGCCAAAATATTAGGTACACGTGTAACCAAAATATTAGGTACATGTGTAGCCGAAATATTAGGTACACCTGTAGCCAAAATATTAGGTACATGTGTGGCCTAAATATTAGGTACACTTGTAGCCAAAATATTAGGTACACGTGTAACTGAAATATTAGGTACACTTGTAGCCAAAATATTAGGTACACATGTACAGTAGCTAAAATATTAGGTATATGTGTAGCCAAAATATTAGGTACACATGTAGCCAAAATATTAGGTACACATGTGTAGCCGAAATATTAGGTACACATGTACAGTAGCTAAAATATTAGGTACATGTGTGGCCTAAATATTAGGTACACTTGTAGCCAAAATTTTAGGTTCACGTGTAACCGAAATATTAGGTACACTTGTAGCCAAAATATTAGGTACATGTGTAGCCGAAATATTAGGTACACGTGTACAGTAGCTAAAATATAAGGTACATGTGTAGCCAAACTATTAGGTACACTTGTAGCCAAAATATTAGGTACACGTGTAGCCAAAATATTAGGTACACGTGTAACCAAAATATTAGGTACATGTGTGGCCTAAATATTAGGTACACTTGTAGCCAAAATATTAGGTACACGTGTGGCCAAAATAATAGGTACACATGTATAGTAGCTAAAATATTAGGTACACGTGTACAGTAGCTAAAATATAAGGTACATATGTAGCCAAACTATTAGGTACACTTGTAGCCAAAATATTAGGTACACGTGTAACTGAAATATTAGGTACACTTGTAGCCAAAATATTAGGTACACGTGTAACCAAAATATTAGGTACATGTGTAGCCGAAATATTAGGTACACCTGTACAGTAGCTAAAATATTAGGTACATGTGTGGCCTAAATATTAGGTACACGTGTAACTGAAATATTAGGTACACATGTACAGTAGCTAAAATATTAGGTACATGTGTGGCCTAAATATTAGGTACACATGTAGCCAAAATATTAGGTACACATGTACAGTAGCTAAAATATTAGGTACATGTGTGGCCTAAATATTAGGTACACTTGTAGCCAAAATTTTAGGTTCACGTGTAACCGAAATATTAGGTACACTTGTAGCCAAAATATTAGGTACATGTGTAGCCAAAATATTAGGTACATGTGTAGCCGAAATATTAGGTACACGTGTACAGTAGCTAAAATATAAGGTACATGTGTAGCCAAACTATTAGGTACACTTGTAGCCAAAATATTAGGTACACGTGTAGCCAAAATATTAGGTACACATGTACAGTAGCTAAAATATAAGGTACATGTGTAGCCAAACTATTAGGTACATGTGTAGCCAAACTATTAGGTACACTTGTAGCCAAAATATTAGGTACACGTGTAGCCAAAATATTAGGTACACGTGTAACCAAAATATTAGGTACACTTGTAGCCAAAATATTAGGTACACGTGTAACTGAAATATTAGGTACACTTGTAGCCAAAATATTAGGTACACGTGTAGCCAAAATATTAGGTACACATGTGTAGCCAAAATATTAGGTACACATGTACAGTAGCTAAAATATTAGGTACATGTGTGGCCTAAATATTAGGTACACTTGTAGCCAAAATATTAGGTACACTTGTAGCCAAAATTTTAGGTTCACGTGTAACTGAAATATTAGGTACACTTGTAGCCAAAATATTAGGTACATGTGTAGCCGAAATATTAGGTACACGTGTACAGTAGCTAAAATATAAGGTACATGTGTAGCCAAACTATTAGGTACACGTGTAACCAAAATATTAGGTACACTTGTAGCCAAAATATTAGGTACACGTGTAACTGAAATATTAGGTACACTTGTAGCCAAAATATTAGGTACACGTGTAACCAAAATATTAGGTACATGTGTGGCCTAAATATTAGGTACACTTGTAGCCAAAATATTAGGTACACGTGTAACTGAAATATTAGGTACACTTGTAGCCAAAATATTAGGTACACGTGTAACCAAAATATTAGGTACACGTGTAACTGAAATATTAGGTACACTTGTAGCCAAAATATTAGGTACACGTGTAGCCAAAATATTAGGTACACGTGTAGCCAAAATATTAGGTACTCTAGTAGCCAAAATATTAGGTACTGTTGTAGCCAAAATATTAGGTACACATGTAGCCGAAAAATTAGGTACACGTGTAGCAGAAATATTAGGTACACGTATAGCCGAAATATTAGGTACACTTGTAGCCAAAATATTAGGTACACTTGTAGCCAAAATATTAGGTACCCTTGTAGCCAAAATATTAGGTACACTTGTAGCCAAAATATTAGGTACACTTGTAGCCAAAATATTAGGTACCCTTGTAGCCAAAATATTAGGTACACATGTACAGTAGCTAAAATATTAGGTACATGTGTGGCCTAAATATTAGGTACACTTGTAGCGAAAATATTAGGTAAATAGTAGGCGCATGTAAGGCCAAAACATTTTGTACACCCCAAATAATAGGTAGTCCTGCAGTCAACATATTAGGTACACTTGTAGCCAAAATATTAGGTACACGTATAGCCGAAATATTAGGTACACTTGTAGCCAAAATATTAGGTACCCTTGTAGCCAAAATATTAGGTACACATGTACAGTAGCTAAAATATTAGGTACATGTGTGGCCTAAATATTAGGTACACTCGTAGCGAAAATATTAGGTAAATAGTAGGCGCATGTAAGGCCAAAACATTTTGTACACCCCAAATAATAGGTAGTCCTGCAGTCAACATATTAGGTACACTTGTAGCCGAAATATTAGGTACACGTGTAGCCAAATAGTAGGTACACGTATAGCCAAAATATTAGGTACACTTGTAGCAAAATATTAGGTATACTTGTATCCGAAATATTAGGTACATGTGTAGCCAAAATATTAGGTACACTTGTAGCCAAAATATTAGGTACATGTGTAGCCAAAATATTAGGTACACATGTACAGTAGCTAAAATATTAGCTACACTTGTAGCCGAAATATTAGGTACATGTGTGGCAAAAGTATTAAGTACAAAAGGAACAGTAGCCAAAATATTAGGTACATGTGTAACTGAAATATTAGGTACACTTGTAGCCAAAATATTAGGTACATGTGTAGCCGAAATATTAGTTACACTTGTAGCAAAATATTAGGTACACTTGTAGCCAAAATATTAGGTACACTTGTATCCGAAATATTAGGTACATGTGTGGCCGAAATATTAGGTACACTTGTAGCTGAAATATTAGGTACATGTGTGGCCGAAATATTAGGTACACTTGTAGCCGAAATATTAGGTACACATGTACAGTAGCCAAAATATTAGGTACACATGTACAGTAGCTAAAATATTAGGTGTATGTGTAACCAAAATATTAGGTACACGTGTACAGTAGCTAAAATAATAGGTACACTTGTAGCCAAAATATTAGGTACCCCTTTCGCAAAATATTAGGTACTCTTATAGCCAAAATATTAGGTACACTTGCAGCCGAAATATTAGGTACACTTTTAGCCGAAATATTAGGTACACATATAGCCGAAATATTAGGTACACTTGTAGCCAAAATATTAGGTACACTTTTAGCCGAAATATTAGGTACACTTGTAGCCAAAATATTAGGTACACTTGTAGCCAAAATATTAGGTACACTTGTAGCCAAAATATTTGGTAAACATGTGGCCAAAATATTAGATACACATGTACAGTAGCTAAAATATTAGGTACATGTGTGGCCTAAATATTAGGAACATGTGTAGTCAAAATATTAGGTACACTTGTAGCGAAAATATTAGGTACTTGGTCTTGTGGCCAAAATAGTAGGCGTACGTGAGGCCAAAACATTTTGTACACCCCAAATAATAGGTACTCCTGCAGTCAACATATTAGGTACACTTGTAGCCGTCAAGCCAAAAGTTTTGGTACACCCCAAATAATTCAAACTGCTGCAGACAAAATATTAGGTATGGCATAACATGAGGTAAAAACTATTAAAACGCACTTGTGACAAAACTTTTCCAGTCGGTCCACGTGAGGCCAAATATTAGGTGCACCCCAAATAAGAGGTACCCCTGCAGACAGAATATTAGGTACCTCTTTCAACCGAAATATGAGGTACAGCCCAAATAATAGGTATTAATAATAGGTGCCTACTCTGGACGCACCCAGGCAAAAAGTATTAAAATACAGTACACTTGTGGCGAAACTATTACAGCAGGTGCACGTGAGGGAAAAAGATTTGGTACACCCCAAATAATAGGTAGTCCTGCAGACAAAATATTAGGTACACTTGTGGCTGAAACGATTAGACACACTTGCTAACAAAATATGAGTTCAAACTTGTCAAATACAGTCACTGATGAAAATATGTACACCAAATAATAACAGGCGCTTGTGCAGCCAGTGTATTAAAAAGCCTAAAAAGTCAGATGAATAGGCACACATGCAGCCAAATGAAAAAGGTAGAAATTATTCAGTGCACCCACATTACGGTAATGGATGCGGCCGAAATATTAGTTCCATATGAACACTCCAAAATATTATCCAACATATTTGAGTTGGTGTCAGCTTCTCTGCGCTCTCACGCAATTTCTTCCACAAGAGTTTAAAATTGATGTCCTCCCGGTGACATGTCACCGCCGCCAACTGCGAGGAGCTCGCACCTTCTTCCTCCCCGCCTCCTCAGTCAACAGCAGGCTCCGCCCCCTCCTTCCTCCTCCTCTTCCTCGCACAGGAAGGAATTTGACCTTTCATGGCGCTGCCCATCGACCCATCGCCGTGACGATGGTGGAGACACCAGATTAAAAACATTCTATTGCAGGTCATTAGGGAGCAGGACACACAAACATCTTCCCCTTTCATGCTTTTTAATACAGCTGCACACACATGTGAAAATGATCTTTGTGCATGTTTAATTATCAGTACCTCCAAGAATTTTGGCTAATTTTCCCCAATCGGATTTGTATCTCCACATCATTTTTTATGTTTTTTAAACAACTGTCTAATCAATAAGCAACATTTGTTTCTTGTGTAGGCCAATCAGGAACAGCAACATGTAACAATACATCCAAATTGTATCGCTCCTGTCTACAGCGCTAAGCATTATGGGTAATGTAGTGCACAAACCCCGTTTCCATATGAGTTGGGAAATTGTGTTAGATGTAAATATAAACGGAATACAATGATTTGCAAATCATTTTCAACCCATATTCAGTTGAATATGCTACAAAGACAAGATATTTGATGTTCAAACTAATAAACTTTTTTTTGTTGTTGCAAATAATCATTAACTTTAGAATTTGATGCCAGCAACACGTGACAAAGAAGTTGGGAAAGGTGGCAATAAATACTGATAAAGTTGAGGAATGCTCATCAAACACTTATTTGGAACATCCCACAGGTGAACAGGCAAATTGGGAACAGGTGGGTGCCATGATTGGGTATAAAAGTAGATTCCATGAAATGCTCAGTCATTCACAAACAAGGATGGGGCGAGGGTCACCACTTTGTCAACAAATGTGTGAGCAAATTGTTGAACAGTTTAAGAAAAACCTTTCTCAACCAGCTATTGCAAGGAATTTAGGGATTTCACCATCTACGGTCCGTAATATCATCAAAGGGTTCAGAGAATCTGGAGAAATCACTGCACGTAAGCAGCTAAGCCCGTGACCTTCGATCCCTCAGGCTGTACTGCATCAACAAGCGACATCAGTGTGTAAAGGATATCCCCACATGGGCTCAGGAACACTTCAGAAACCCACTGTCAGTAACTACATTTGGTCGCTACATCTGTAAGTGCAAGTTAAAACTCTCCTATGCAAGGCGAAAACCGTTTATCAACAACACCCAGAAACGCCGTCGGCTTCGCTGGGCCTGAGCTCATCTAAGATGGACTGATACAAAGTGGAAAAGTGTTCTGTGGTCTGACGAGTCCACATTTCAAATTGTTTTTGGAAACTGTGGACGTCGTGTCCTCCGGACCAAAGAGGAAAAGAACCATCCGGACTGTTCTAGGCGCAAAGTTGAAAAGCCAGCATCTGTGATGGTATGGGGGTGTATTAGTGCCCAATACATGGGTAACTTACACATCTGTGTGCTGAAAGGTACATACAGGTTTTGGAGCAACATATGTTGCCATCCAAACAACGTTATCATGGACGCCCCTGCTTATTTCAGCAAGACAATGCCGAGCCACGTGTTACATCAACGTGGCTTCATAGTAAAAGAGTGCGGGTACTAGACTGGCCTGCCTGTAGTCCAGACCTGTCTCCCATTGAAGATGTGTGGCGCATTATGAAGCCTAAAATACCACAACGGAGACCCCCGGACTGTTGAACAACTTAAGCTGTACATCAAGCAAGAATGGGAAAGAATTCCGCCTGAGAAGCTTCAAAAATGTGTCTCCTCAGTTCCCAAACGTTTACTTTTTAGTGTTGTTAAAAGGAAAGGCCATGTAACACAGTGGTGAACATGCCCTTTCCCAACTACTTTGGCACGTGTTGCAGCCATGAAATTCTAAGTTAATTATTATTTGCAAAAAAAAATAAAGTTTATGAGTTTGAACATCAAATATCTTTTCTTTGTAGTGCATTCAACTGAATATGGGTTGAAAAGGATTTGCAAATCATTGTATTCCGTTTATATTTACATCTAACACAATTTCCCAACTCATATGGAAACGGGGTTTGTACAAACATGTACTTCCTACTAGTTTACATGTATTTATGTATCTATTTAATCTGGATAAATTAAGGTTAAATAGGCAATTACCAACATATTTTCATGTAAAAGGCTGACCTAGCAACATTCACATGTTAGAGATGTTAAAGTGTGATGATAATCTCTCATCATTTCTTATTTACCGACAAAAATTAGCGCTCTCAACAGTTCTCAAATGCTCTGTGTGCGGGGGTAAACGTGTTGGAACATACAGTATCTGAACGTTTAAGTTGGATAAACTTTTTTCAAACGTTCAAAAAACACGGACAATTTCTGCAACTTGCCATTTTGCCCAAAAGATGAAAAGTACTCCTGTAACAGTATAAAATGAGTAAAACAACACCATTTATTTTCCCTATCTTGTTGCAATCATGTGCTTTTTTAGGTTAAGGTAACAAGGAACACCTAAAACATTGACAACAAATAAATGTAATCACAAACTGGTTCAATGTTATTGTGAACAAATACACCTCGAAATACTGCAACGTTTGCCGCAAGTTTTTAAAAAAGTTGTCGTGAATTCAGGGTTCTTAGGCTGCACTGATTAGTGATCAGAGGCAGGTGCGTCTCTTGATCCCTAATCAGAGGCAGTTGAGTACAATCAGATCTCAGTGGAAGAACAGGAAGTGGAAAGTAGCTGGACAGGAACTAAACATAGGAAAAACAGTACATAAAAGTTAGAAGAAAAACATGACAGCAGTTAGACCCCCACTGATTAGTGATCAGAGGCAAGTGAGTCTCCTAATCACTAATCAGCGGCAGGTGAGTACACTCAGCGCCCAATGGCAGAACAGGAAGTGGAAAGTAGCTGGACAGGAACTAAACATAGGAAAAACAATACATAAAAGTTAGAAGAAAAAAACAAAACATGACAGCAGTTAGACCCCCACTGATTAGTGATCACAGGCAGGTGAGTCCCCTGATCACTAATCAGCGGCAGGTGAGTACAATCAGCGCTCAGTGGCAGAACAGGAAATGAAAAGTAGCTGGACAGGAACTAAACAAAGAAAATAACAGTACATAAAAGTAAGATTTTTTTTTTTAAACATGACAGCAGTTAGACCTCCACTGATTAGTGATCAGAGGCAGTTGAGTCTCCTGATCACTAATCACATGCAGGGGAGTACAATCGGAGCTCAGTGGCAGAACAGGAGGTGGAAAGGTACTAAAGATAGAAAAAACTGTACATAAAAGTTATTTTATAAAAATGAATTATGACAGCAGATAGATTAGTGATCAGAGGCAGGTTAGTCTACTGATCATTAATCAGAGGCAGGGGAGTACAATCGCAGCTGAGTGACAGAACAGGAAGTGGAAAGTAGCTGGACAGGAACTAAACATAGGATAAACAGAACATCAAGTAAGGGTGAAATGAAACATGACAGCAGTTAGACCCCCCACCGATTAGTGATCAGAGGCAGGTGAATCTCCTGATCATTAATCAGAGGCAGGGGAGTGCAATCGCAGCTGAGTGACAGAACAGGAAGTGGAAAGTAGCTGGACAGGAACTAAACATAGGATAAACAGAACATAAAGTTAAGGGGAAATGAAACATGACAGCAGTTAGACCCCCACTGATTAGGGATTAGAGGCAGGTGAATCTCCTGACCATTAATCAGAGGCAGGGGAGTACAATCGCAGCTGAGTGACAGAACAGGAAGTGGAAAGTAGCTGGACAGGAACTAAACATAGGATAAACAGAACATAAAGTTAGGGTGAAATGAAACATGACAGCAGTTAGACCCCCCACTGATTAGTGATCAGAGGCAGGTGAGTCTCCTGATCATTAATCAGAGGCAGGGGAGTACAATCGCAGCTGAGTGACAGAACAGGAAGTGGAAAGTAGCTGGACAGGAACTAAACATAGGATAAACAGAACATAAAGTTAGGGGGAAATGAAACATGACAGCAGATAGACCCCCCACTGATTAGGGATTAGAGGCAGGTGAATCTCCTGACCATTAATCAGAGGCAGGGGAGTACAATCGCAGCTGAGTGACAGAACAGGAAGTGGAAAGTAGCTGGACAGGAACTAAACATAGGATAAACAGAACATAAAGTTAAGGGGAAATGAAACATGACAGCAGTTAGACCCCCACTGATTAGGGATTAGAGGCAGGTGAGTCTCCTGATCATTAATCAGAGGCAGGGGAGTACAATCGCAGCTGAGTGACAGAACAGGAAGTGGAAAGTAGCTGGACAGGAACTAAACATAGGATAAACAGAACATCAAGTAAGGGTGAAATGAAACATGACAGCAGTTAGACCCCCACTGATTAGTGATCAGAGGCAGGTGAGTCTCCTGATCACTAATCAGAGGCAGGGGTTAGTCGTGGTTTGACAGGTGATGACAGCAACAAACACAGAAAAAAGCAATCCTGGAGGGACTGATTTATACTGGAAAATATAATTCTGTCCGTCCTTCTGCAGCTTGCTGTAAATCTCGTTTCCCTTTTTTTTTATTTATTGCTGACATGTTTGATGTCAGGTGCTTTTATTTGTTTCTGTGTTGCAAAAAACCCCAAAGGTGTTTGTAATCAAAAGAAAGACACGTTTTGTTCCATGGCTGCCGTGACATTCTGTTTTTTTGTTGTTTTTTTCCCCCCCGCATCCTCCCACAGGAGCGTTCTTCCTCTACTCCAGCATGGCCTTCCTGGGCTTCATCTTCATCTTCGGCTGCTTGCCCGAGACCAAAGGCCGGCGTTTGGAGGAGATCGAGGCTCTGTTTGAGAACCAGCTGTGCTCGTGCGGCGCGTCCGATTCTGACGAGGGGCGGCAGGTTGAGTACATCCGGGTTAAAGGCTCCAACTACCATCTATCAGACAACGACGCGTCCGACGTAGACTAGACGTGTTGTGGTATGTTCAATAACACACAGGGTGCTCTTGGTTTGAGCCTCTGCCCGGCCTTGTGGGTGTGTTCATGTTCTCACTTCTTGGTGGACAAATCTCAAACCACGCAGTAACATTTAGAGGTGTCTTCTTTGTGGACACTTGAACAAACAACAGGAACCATTGAAGCCTATAATTGAAGGATAATCCGTGAATCATCAACATGTAGCACAGTCGTATTATTTGGAGCTTCTATTTCTAGGAGACGTACTGAGAGTGGGGGGCTGCCAACACCAGACTGGTAGCACTAAAAGGATCTTTCGTAGGGGCGTGACTCTTTGGACACCTAACGTTTGGTCCGATCCCGATTCCTGGGGTGAGCATTCCATTCACCACAATTCTTGATTCAAATCAATTCTCACAATTTTGGTATAATAATTTGAATGTTACAGTATATGTATGAATGTATACATGTATGTATGTATGTGTGTGTATATATGTACAGTATACACACTACCGTTCAAAAGTTTGGGGTCACATTGAAATGTCCTTATTTTTGAAGGAGAAGCACTGTACTTTTCAATGAAGACAACTTTAAACTAGTCTTAACTTGAAAGAAATACACTCTATACATTGCTAATGTGGTAAATGACTATTCCAGCTGCAAATGTCTGGTTTTTGGTGCAATATCTACATAGGTGTATAGAGGCCCATTTCTAGCAACTATCACTCCAGTGTTCTAATGGTACAATGTGTTTGCTCATTGGCTCAGAAGGCTAATTGATGATTAGAAAACCCTTGTGCAATCATGTTCACACATCTGAAAACAGTTTAGCTCGTTACAGAAGCTACAAAACTGACCTTCCTTTGAGCAGATTGAGTTTCTGGAGCATCACATTTGTGGAGTCAAACGCTCAAAATGGCCAGAAAAAGAGAACCTTCATCTGAAACTCTACGGTCTATTTTTGTTCTTAGAAATGAAGGCTATTCCACAAAATTGTTTGGGTGACCCCAAACTTTTGAACGGTAGTGTATGTATGTGTATATATATATATATATATATATATATATATGTATGTATGTATGTAT
>NC_084742.1:9612500-9690000 GCF_033978785.1 Entelurus aequoreus | reverse complement strand
GAATAAAAATATATTTTTACATATATTAGCCGCACCGGACGATAATGAACTGGTCCAGGGTGTACCCCGCCTTCTGCCCGAGTGCAGCTGAGAGGGACAAGCTGTAGAAAGTGGATGGATGGACGGACGGACGGACTATAAGCTGCAGATATACAGTATGAGTTGTGAAATTAGTTATTTACGCAGAAATAATTTGTAAATGTTTACCTACATACGTTAATTGTTTTCAAACGGTGCCAGTAAAACAGATGATCAAACATAACAGAAGTCATCATCATGGACCCACTAGCTGCGGAAGCTAGCTCTCCAATCAGCTAAACAGACTCAATAACTCCGCAGTGACATTTTGGTGAGTTTACTTAGGAATTTACAGAAATGAAACAATACAAAAAAAAAATTCCATTGTAAGTAAATAATGCTAACACAGACACTTGTAAATGTGTTAGCGTATTAGCTAATGCCAACGACACTCGCTTGATTACATTATGATAGCACGTACAAATATGCATGAAAACACTCCTGCAGACATCACACATGGGAATGTTTCGTAAGTAAGAATTGTTTTAGTTATATTGTAAAACTTGTAAAAGTTGCTTGGGGTGATGAATGAAGATACAAGATGAGTAGAAACGCTATGGATGACTAGTTGATGGAACAGCACTTGTACTTCCAGTTCAAGGGACTAAACAGAAGGAAATAATGTAGACATTCAACCAGCAGCACCTGCAGTGAGCGAACTCGTCCAAAAGATGGCGCCATAGCACAAACTATAACACACTTCTTCAGTGTCTCTGTTTGTGTTTTATGAAAACTATTTGTTGAATACCAAACATTATGGCCGTTAGCAGAGAAAAATCCATAAATTAGCCGCACCGTTTTATAAGCCGTGGGGTTCAAAGCCTTGTGGCTTATAGTCCGGAAAATACGTTAACAAGGGGGTAATAAATCAACAATCTCTGAACTGTCAACATGCACGCACAAACATCACTGCAAGCAACATTTGCATACTTGCCAACCCTCCCGAATTTTCCGGGAGACTCCTGAATTTTAGTGCCTCTCTCGAAAATCTCCCGGGACAACCATTCTCCCGAAAATCTCCCGATTTCCAGCCGGACAACTATATTGGGGCACGTGCACACATAGGGCCCTATGGGTGCTCGAGCCCCTGCCCTTTTTTGCCTCGTCTTAAAAAGTGCCCTCTGCCTGTGTCTGTGTGTTGTTGTTTTTTTTCTTCCTTTAAACAACATTAATAAATTCCTGTCAGAGATGTAAAAAAAAAAAAACCCAGCTGTACAAAAACTCCACGTTTTCTTGTAATACCGGGTTGTTTGAGCCTGCCATTCCGCCAGAGAGAGAGAGAGAGGGCGAGTGTGAGTAAGTGAGAGGAGAGAGAGCCAAGTTACTGCGCCCCTGAGACGTGACAGTGGAGCAAGTTGAACCTGTGAGTTATGGTCTAGTCTCCGTCCACTTATTCAGCATCTAATATGGGTAATATTTCAGAAAAACGCTGTGTTATTCTATTATTCAATGTGTCAGCTTCTGTTTTTGCCGGACGTCGGAGCACGGCGCATCAATTGAGCACGGCACATCAAGTCCGCACAGAGCAGAGCGGATCGTGCGGGACAGGAAGTAGTGAACAAAATACAAAATAAAACACCTGGTTAATTTTCAAAATAAAATGCACTGTGTTTACGGCGGATCACATTTTTCTCACAGTAGAGTTTTACATATAAAGTTTATTGTGACTTTGCTATTACTGTGTGGGTTAACAAAATAATAATAATGATAATAATGATAATAATAACAATAATAAGAAGAATAAAAATGATAATGATAATAATAATAATAATTACTATTATTATTATTATTATTAATAATAATACCGGTAATAATAATAATACTTTCAGCATTCTGGGGATATAAGATGTATGTTATCTGTTAGGAATATTACCATCTGTATTCAAACTTTATTCATGTTGATTATGCCTGCAGCACAATTCCAAAAAAAGAAAGGATACAGCCCTACTGGCCCCTGGTCAATATTTTTGGCCCTGTATTGCGTTTCAGTTGTTTAGTCTGAGCATTAAGTGGGAAAGACCATAAGTTACAACTTGATGGTGTTTTCATCAAGTTAAGGGAAGAAGGACAGATTTTCACATTGAAGTTTTTTCCATTTGGGTATTTATTTTTGTATTTTTTTTTCAAAGTTCATGTTGCACTGTTCAATGTTCAATATTAAAGTGCTTATCTTTAACAATAAATAGCCTAATAATAAACCAGTGTTTTGTTGCTTTTCATGTCTTCCAAGCCTATGATAATGTGAATTAACTCATTATGACAATAATTTTTTGACGCAAAAGAAATGGCAATCACTTTTACCTACAAAGGACACACAGCTAAGTAGTTAGCTTCATATTAGCAAATTTAATTTTACATTAATTTCCATATTGTGTAAAGGACCAAAAAAAAAATTCCTGCCCTTTTCTGACTTTGAGCCCCTGCCCCTCTATAATCATGTGCACGTCCCTGCGTGCCTTAAAGCCACTGCCTTTAGCGTCGTCTCTCACCTGAAAAGGAGACTATTATATATGTCTCCGTTATCCATAGGTTTATTTATAACCCATAAAGTAGGCAGGCACGGAGCTATTTCTCAGCGTGTGTTTATTCCAGCCGGCACGTTAATACTGTAGCGGCTGGCTACGGGGTGTTAGCCAATGACTTTGGCTGGGGGGCGGGACTTCCGGGAGAGATAGGGAAGTTACGTTGTTAATAGGAAGTGGGTGTTCGAGTTTTGCCGGTAAAAGGGATAGACACACATTGGAGCTGTTGTGTGGTTGAATTACATCTTGTGCAATAAAGACAAGACAAACAAAGAAGTCGTATGAGCCTACATTCCTGGGATTATTACAATACACTGACACACAACATCCGGATTCCCATCATTCCGTTCTCATTTGCGGATGTTTTCAACAAATCCGTGAAGGATATGTTCCCGGATTCAGAGATCGCTCGCCAGTACTCAAATGGCAGAACAAAAGCTACTCAAATAGTGAAAGGTAAGTGTTTTTTTTTTTTTAAAGTAAGCAGCAAGTACAGTACAGTTAGTAGAACAACTGTGTTTTCATTACTGTGTTTTTTTTATTTTTAAAGTAAGCAGCAAGTACAGTACAGTTAGTAGAACTGTGTTTTCCTTACTGTTTACTGTACTATATATATATATATATATATATATATATATATACATATACATATATATACGGTATATATATATATATATATATATATATATATATACATAAGAAATACTTTAATTTCAGTGAATTCTAGCTATAAATATACTCCTCCCCCTTAACCCCGCCCACCCCCCAATCTCCCGAATTCGGAGGTCTCAAGGTTGGCAAGTATGAACATTTGCAAGTTGCTTGGAGTGATGAATAAAGAATCCATACAGGTAGCAAAGCTATGGATGGCTAGAAGAAAGAACGGGACTTCTATGTCTGGGTGAAAGCTCTATACAGAAGAGCACTGCAGCAGCTGCGATGAGCGAACTCATCCAAAAGATGGCGCCATAGCACAAAAAACCCCACCTTTCAGTCTTTGTAATTTAAAAAAAATATATATTTACATTATAGCCATCAGCAAAGAAAATCCATAAATTAGCCGAACCATTTAATAAGCCTAGGAAAACGGTAGCGTCTTATAGTCCGGAATTTACATTAAGCTTGGTTTACCGCTTAAGTCTTCATTGGTGAAGCCCATGAAGACGTCCTCTTCAAAGGGCTGCTCGCCTCTCATCTGGTTCAGAGTGAAGTCCATCATGGGTTCCTGTTTTGGCTGCAGAGAGGTGACTTCATGTCTTGCGTGTTTGCTGAAAAGACAAAATATTTTTTTTATTTTGTCGTTAAATTACAAGATCATACTGTAAAGGTGCTCTCACAATAATTGTGAAGGAGGGGATGTGGCCAGGTAAGAACCAGATGACCATGTCATTGGTCTGGGCTCACAGTAAGGCTGAAACTAAAGCATACATGTTTGTGATTAAAGGCCCTGCGTGGAAAGTACTTATGTTCTTTTGACTACCGTGTTCTGATCCAGACCCGATGTGTCCCAAGGTGAAGGCGGCCACTGAGAATGTGGCTGTGCTTGCAACTGCTGGTAGAACCTCCCTAAAGAGTGGGATTCATTATAAATTCACTGAGTATTCCATTTTCTATACCTTGGCCTGAGGAGGAGGAGGAGGTTGAGAAGGGGCTGAGGGGATCCACTGTTGGCATCAGGTAGTCTGACACGCTGTTGTCTGAATAGGTTGTCTCCAGAACAGGTGAAAACTTGAAGTGATAAGCACATTTATTCAGTCCAACACACCAGACATGTTCATCATTGGCTTGTTTTAGTGACTTACTTGCCGAGTCTTGAACGCTTGCGGGATAATCTGTTTTGCCCTTGCTCCTTGAATGCTACAGTAGAACAGAATACTGACATTACTCCTCCACAAAATCCTTGATTAAACATTTACTTTACTGTTTTTTTTAGTTACTGAGATGCTACACTCAAAAACCTCTCATTTATCAGCTTGACGAAATAGCTTGGCCTGGAAAAGATCCAAATAGTTAGGGGCATAATATAACACCTGTGGCCCTAACTCACAGGTGTGACGTGCTGTCATGGGAGGCAAGTGAGGCAGTGCCTCACCTTGCCACCAGGAGGGTAAAAGGCTTAACCATGAGATGTACAAAAACAAAGTAATAAAATAAAATAAGTTTTAATATTTGTCTTTTGGTCTATGTGATTTTGGTGTGGTTCCTGTATATTTTGATCATTTTCATGGTTAAAATCGCGTTAATTCTGTGTTTCCTCATCAAAATAATGTGGCAAACGAGAAGTGAGGCAGACAGGTGGTGCCTCCACAGCTACACACAAAGTGTTTTGAGCGTGTGCGTGCGAGGGGGCGTGTGCTTGTTGCCGCTGGGAAAAGGCAGGCCATGAGGCAGCAAGTACCTCTGCCTCAAGGTAGGGTGCGATATATTGTCAACTTGCACTTCAATGCCTCAGCAGTACTCTGACTTGCCACACTGGGAGAAGTGGGGGCGCTCAAGCTAGCAGAGCATGTCTCTCCAGCGGAAGCCAGCCTTTTTTCTTTTTCTTTTTTTTAAAACTGTATTTAAAACAAACATGGTATTTTTATTTCAGTAAGCCAGCGTTTGTGGGGTGTTTTTTGTCAGATGCGAAAATATTGTTTTATTGCTTGGATTGAAATTGAATTAAATGAATGTGTCTGCCAATATGGAGGATTATATACTGTATCCAAGATTAAATACTTCTCGAAACTGGACTTTAAGACAAAATTAATGTGATCATACAAAGTACGTTTTCATGGAGGATAGCTATTGCTGCTTCAGATACAAATACAGAGAGGCAAGATACACTTACAATACTTTGTTTATTTTGTTACAAGCAAATTGGACCAAAAAGTATTTAACAACAACATTATCAAATACTTTTTGGACCCATTTACCATATCATAATATCATTATGATAACGTTTTTATGAAAGCGAATTACTCCCTTATTTTTCCTGTTATTCTAATGTGCAACCTAAATCAAACAATGTTTAGAGCTGCACATATGAATTTAAGTTAAAAAAAAAAGAAGAAAAAAAACTCTAAGTATCTATGCCTCACCTGGTGTATAGTTCACCCCACATCACTACAGGTGTCAAACTCAAAGCCCAGGGGCCAAATCTGGCCCACTACGCCATTTTATGTATTCCGCCATGTTATTTTATCTGTCCCGCAGCGTTATTTTATGCGGCCTTCCACATTATTTTATGTTGTCTGTCACATTATTTTATGTGACCCGCCACTTATTTTAGGTGGTCTCCCACACCATGTTATGTGTTGAGCCCTATTATTCTTTTGGTCGGCCCTATTATTTTATGGGGTCCACCATGCCATTTTATGTGTTCATGTTATTTTATCTGGCCCGCAACATACATTTTTGTGGCCTGCCACATCATTTTATGTTTTCTGTTATATTTTTGTATCTGGCCCACTACGTAATTCATGTGGCCTGCTGTTGCATTTTACTGTTCCGCAAAGTTATTTTATCTGTCCCACCACATTATTTTACGTAGCCCGCCACGGCATTTTATGTGGTGTGTCACATTATTTTACGTGGCCCACAATATCATTTATTTGACCCAGCATGCCATTGTATGTGTTCCGCCATTCAATTGTATTTGTCCTACGCTTTAATATTATCTAATCAAGCAACACAATATTTTAAGTATTTTTTGTCATCTTGACTTACAATTTCAGAGCAAGTTATCCATTAATCTGTTAGTAAATAATATAATAACCAAAAATCGTATATTATTCAAATTATGTAACAAGGCTATTCTATGTTTATATTCAGATTATTTTAACAGTTTCACATTGGCCCTTAATAAAAACAAGTTTGACACCCCTGCCCTAACTCAACCAGTATGTTATAGAGGGTCTGTTTTACCTGTATTGAGGTTGGCTGTCAACCAGACTCAGCTGTGATGGAGAGCAGGGGCTCATCGGGAGCACCAACGGTTCGATTCCCCTCTTCTTCCCTCTTCCTTTGGAGCTCAGCACAGACACTGAAGGAGGATCTGGGTGGGAAAATAAAGTTAGTTTTGCTAGTCGTGTATAGCAGTTGTTTTGTAAAGCTTAACAGTCTAATACATGGGTGTCAAACTTATTTTCATTTAGGGCCACATTGCAATTACAGCTGCTCTCAGAGGGGCCGGATGTAACAGTGAATATACAGTTTAAGAATGATAATTTATACGTTATGTACATGCTTTTCATAAGTCAGGTGGACAAGCATGTTATTCTAACAAAAAATTTATGGAATATATGTTAATAATACAGGGGTGTCCCAACTTTTTTCAACAAGGGCCGCATACTAAAAGTCAAAAGTATGCGGGGGCCATTTTGATGTATTTTTATGTAGTTGAGTTGAGTTGAGTTTGAGTTTATTTCGAACATGCAAGCATACAACATGATACAGTAGTAAAAGTAAATAAGACATTACATATGTTTAATGACAAAACTTAGTGGCAGCTTTGTGTTATAGGTGACAAAGTGTAGTATTACTGAATTTTTACAGTGGTAAAAACAACAGTAAAATGTAAAAAAAAAAAAGACCAAAAAGACATAATGTA
Source organism: Entelurus aequoreus (assembly GCF_033978785.1). Lineage (NCBI taxonomy): Eukaryota > Metazoa > Chordata > Actinopteri > Syngnathiformes > Syngnathidae > Entelurus > Entelurus aequoreus. Next base: position 9,682,809 of record NC_084742.1, on the reverse strand, counting down.
ATAAGGAAAAAGCTGAAATGTTGATACTTATAACCAATAATAATATACTGTCGCTTATAAATAAATGATAAATGGGTTATAACACAAAGCTGACATTAACTTTGTCTTTAAATACTGCATACATATTTATGCTGTAATAGGGCTGGGCGATATATCGAATATACTCGATATATTGCGTGTTTGTGTCTGTGCGATGTAGAAAATGACTATATCGTGAGTATTTGAGTATACGTTCTCACGCAGTTGCTTTTAGCTGTGGGCATTACACTTTATGGGGATACAAGACAAGGTTTACGCAATGAGACCTGCAACAGTCATTGAATTCCATATATATATATATATATATATATATATATATATATATATATATATATATATATATATATATATATATATATATATATATATATATATATATATATATATATGTTTACCTTTAAGTTCCTTTTTGGCAGCAATCTGGTTGACAACAAACAGTGTGAGCAGATCCATACTTCCAAAAGGAATGCCTTTAGAGGAGGATGACGTTACAGCCGCCATGTTTTTAAGTTTATCTTGCATTTTCCTCTTTTGAAAGAACTCCTGTGAAGGGGCACATTGGTTACACAGAGGACAGGAGAGGTTGATTAAAAAAAGTTTAAATGTCTTACTCGCTGCTTTTTTGTATCATTCTTCAAGATAAGACGGCTCCTGTGTAGAAAAATACGTTTAGCATGCTAAGCTAACATTTCACCATAAGAACTAATGTGGTTAAGCACTAATTAACCTACCTTGACCCGCCAACCCAGTTCATTTTAGAAGATAGTAAACCAACCAACACAGATAGAATCTTCGACCAAGCAAATGCTGAAATACTAATAATGTAAATTTGAGAAGAAATCAGATTTTTGCGCTTGATAAAAATTTTTTGCCAATGTGCATGAGACACTCCTTTCAATATAAACATGTAATTTATGAACGCTATATCTTTGAGCTACGGGTTTAGAATACATAAATGAAGCATAGTAAATACAGTAATACATTCAAATATTGTTTATATATTTTATATATATAAACAATATATATATATACATATATATATTGTTTTACCCCGGTCGTAACCAATAGAAAAAGGCGGAAATGAGTGGCGGAAGCTGTTGTACAAAATCAAGTAGACGTACTAACAAACTAAAAGCATCCATCAAATGATACCGTTCAATCCGGCAAATAAATGTTTTAATTTGAAATTCAAACTCGGAAGTACAACTTTTCCCCCTAACGGCCGCCTTAAAAGCTTCAGAGAGAAGCAGGATGTAGGACCGTTACACATCAACATGGCCCTCCAAGGTCCGTTCTCTCTTCTCATGTCGACGGTTTAGGGGATAGGTGTTGGCGGGGATAGCCTGACGTCTTGAAAATGTCGACCATCCTGGATGCGGCGTCCAAGGCGAAATGGAACCACAGGATAGCCAAGCGAGCCGTGTGTGTGGTGGCTGCTGCCTACGCTGTCAAAACATTGTACCCTATCATCTACAGGCAAGTTTGCAAAAATAAACCGACTGAAAACGGTGCTACATGTCCGGTCATATCGCGTAAAGATGTTACGGATCCGTCAAAGACGTCCCCTGGGGTCAACGCCGAATTCTTCAAGCAGATGCTCGAACTTGCTAAAATCCTCTTCCCCAAACTAGTGTCCAAAGAGATCGGCTTACTCTCCTTGCATTCAGTGGCGCTCGTTTCCAGGACCTTTTTGTCTATATACGTTGCCAGCTTGGATGGGAAGATTGTTAAAAGCATCGTGGAGAAGCAACCCAAGAGCTTCATCATCCAGCTGATCAAATGGCTCCTCATCGCCATCCCTGCCACCTTCGTCAACAGCGCCATCCGCTTCTTGGAGTGCAAGCTGGCGCTGGCCTTCCGCACCCGGCTGGTGCACCATGCCTACAAGACCTACTTCACAGACCAGACCTACTACAAAGTCAGCAACATGGACGGGAGGCTCTCCAACCCGGACCAGTCGCTCACAGAAGATGTCCTCATGTTCTCCCAGTCTGTGGCCCATCTTTACTCCAACCTCACGAAGCCCATCCTGGATGTGGTGCTCACTTCTTACACGCTCATCCAGACCGCTCGGTCCAGGGGAGCCAACGCCAGTGGACCTACGCTACTGGCCGGCCTGGTGGTCTTCGCCACCGCTAAGGTTCTTCGGGCTTGCTCGCCTAGATTTGGCAAGCTGGTGGCCGAGGAGGCTCACAGGAAGGGCTATTTGCGCTATGTGCACTCCAGGATTATCGCCAACGCAGAGGAAATAGCCTTCTACAGGGGCCATAAGGTATAGTAATGCATGGCAGTATTAAGGAGGGAAGAGTCCACCCAGATATTTTTATTCTCAGACTGTCTAAAATGATGAGAAGTGACGAGAATAGAAATTTAAATAATTTACACAAACAATCGCAATACCAGCGCTGGGAGAGTGAACCGAGCCGTCTAAAGTTCGGAGCAATCTGTATAATGGGCGCCATCCTTATCTGCTTTTGCCCACCTTGACAGGGCTCGAAACTGAAAGTTAACTTTGCGCACACACATTCGTCTTCCTTTGTCTCGTTCATGGTTATCCTCGGTTATCCTGTTGTCATCCTCGGCTTGTGCAGCCCTTTGAGACACACGTGATTTAGGGCTACATAAATAAACATTGATTGAAACATTGATGGTTCCTCTTCTTCTGGAACCTAAATGAGATACAATGTGTGTGTTTGCAAAGTTAAAAACACGGGGTGCATTCATGTTATGTCCTTCAACATATTGTACTGCACACAAGATAAGATCTCATGTACACTCTACTCTGTCCAAAGGTGGGAAATTATTTATTCTAACAGCGGCCTACATAAAACGCTTACATGAGGCTGAGCGATATGGCTGAAAACTGTGTGTCAATTTACGTTTTTTATACTCGTTGATATAGATAATTATTGATATTTTTATGACCCATAAAAAATGTGGACGAGGAGAAAAATATGTAAAATGTTAACGTTTTTATTTCAAATGTAACCTTCCTCTGATAATAATGCCCTCAGCTATCAAGGCAGAAAGGAAAAGTCAACACAAGCATGGAAAACACTCAAACAATATAAACTAAATTGTAAAATCCCATTGAACACTTAACAATAACGTCCTAAAATGAAGGTGCAAAATGTAGGAATATGTAAGAAATGCTTAATAAAGTGGAACAAAATAGTGCAAAGTGTAAAAATGTAAACATGTTTACTGCCTGGAAGTTACGTTGTCTGAGTAACATTTAATTTGGTCTGTCATTCTTATTTAAGTATGGAAATGAATGTATGTTGTGCAGTAATTATTATTTAAATATTGTTGGACCAAATTATTATTTTAGAGTAGCAAATTTGTTTAGCCGCGACCCCGAGCAGGATAAGCAGTAGAAAATTGATGGAAGTTTGTTTTGCTCTGTCATTCGGGAGGAGCTCAGAGTAAAGCCGCTGCTCCTCCACATCGAGAAGAGCCAGATGAGGTGGTTCGGGCATCTGGTCAGAATGCCCCCCGAACGCCTCCCTTCGGAGGTGTTTAGGGTACGTCCGACTGGCAGGGGGCCACGGGGAAGACCCAGGACACGTTGGACAGATTTTGTCTCCCAGCTGGCCTGGGAACGCCTCGGGATCCCCCGGGAGGAGCTGGAAGAAGTAGCTGGGGAGAGGGAAGTCTGGGCTTCTCTGCTTAGGCTGCTGCCCCCGCGACCCGTCCTCGGTTAAGCGGAAGAAGATGGATAGATGGCCATTTGTTATATTTTGTTTATTTTATTCAAACATTCCTGCACTTCAGTTCCTATCTGTTGTTTCCGTGCATCCGAATAAAGAACGGAAGAGGGTTGAAATTTTTTACTACATTTTACTAAATTCCTTTAACTGCCTTACTGTCAAGGTAACTTTTCCTGATTTTTTATCAACAATTTCTTTGATCTTACGTTCTCTTCACTCTATGCAAAGAATCAACAGCTATGGCGCAGCCAAACTTGATAGTTGATACTGTGACCTGATATGATGTTAGCATGTCCTGCCCACATAATACTGTATATAATACAGTATATATATGAATGTATGTATGTATGTGTGTGCATATATATAAATGTATGTACGTATATGTATATATATATATATATATATATATATATATATATATATATATATATATATATATATATATATATATATATATATATATATTTATTGAACGCATATTTATATATATATATATATATTTATTGAACGCATATTTTATTGATATTGATTAGTGCATGTGCATCACAATACGAAGGTCCTGAGTTCAATCCCGCGCTCGGGATCTTTCTGTGTGGAGTTTGCATGTTTTCCCCGTGACTGCGTGGGTTCCCTCCGGGTACTCCGGCTTCCTCCCACCTCCAAAAACATGCACCTGGGGATAGGTTGATTGGCAACACTAAAATTGGCCCTAGTGTGTGAATGGTGTCTGTCTATCTGTGTTGGCCCTGTGATGAGGTGGCGACTTGTCCAGGGTGTAAGCCGCTTTCCGCCCGAATGCAGCTGAGATAGGCTCCAGCACCCCCCGCGACCCCGAAAGGGACAAGCGGTAGAAAATGGATGGATTGTGTCTATCGGGCTGTAAATATTGATACCGTTTTATCGGCCCAACCCTATGCATACACACCTGACAATGCGCTATGATGTCCCCGACAGGTGGAGATGCGTCAGCTCCAAAAGTGCTACCGCGCCCTGGCGGAACAGATGAACCTGATCCTCTCCAAGCGTCTGTGGTACATCATGATCGAGCAGTTCCTCATGAAGTACGTGTGGAGCAGCTGTGGCCTCGTCATGGTGGCTGTGCCCATCATCACGGGCACCGGATTCGCAGACAACGGTAGCACATACAAAATTGATAGAAATAGTGGCCGTGGCGATTGCAGTGTTTTTATAATTTTTTGGCTTCGACAGAAACAGCTGATGGTCGCAAACACCTGATGGTGAGCGAGAGGACGGAGGCTTTCACCACCGCACGCAACCTTCTCGCCTCGGGAGCGGACGCCATCGAGAGGATTATGTCATCCTACAAAGAGGTGACCACCCTTATGCAATATATCAAACTCAAAAACTGTATTTAAATAATCGTCACAAATAAAATAAAATAAAAGCATGGGGTCGATATTTAGGGGAAAAAAACTCAGTTGTGGCTGTAGGCAACCTCCTGTGTAGTTGTATTACTTCCATCCACTCCAGTAGCTGTATTTGATAAGCGGTCAGCATCTTTATCTAGCGCTGTATGCGCTTTGAAACGGTGGTACTAACCTGCAAAACAAATACAACATTGATTCGCAATATACTTAACCATGTGGTAAAAGACCATTACATTTTTATTGCATTCCAAATCCTTACTGAAGTAGAAAAAAATAAGTTTTGGGTAACACTTTAGTATGGGGAACATATTCTAAGTAACAAAGACTTAATTTAGAGGTATTTGGACACTAGGGGAACATAATGTGTGTAAAGACTTAATTTAGAGTTATTTGGTTAGGGTTAGGGTTAGAGGGTTAGGGTTAGGCCATGCCGCATAAGGCATGAATAAGTAATTAATAATGACTAATTAAGAGCCAATATGTTACTAATTTGCATGTTAATAAGCAACTAATTAATGGTGAATATGTTCCCCAAACTAAAGTGTTACCAAGTTTTGTATTAGGGCTGCAGCTCTCGATTATTTTAGTAATCAAGTAATCTATCGATTCGCTTATTCGATTACACTTGTTCACTTCAATGCGTATTTTAGTGAGAATACTTTGGAAAAAAGCAACATTTTCCTGCTTGGTATGATTTTCATTATTTTTGCATCATAAATGCACATCATCAACATTAACTTTGACATATATATATATATATATATATATATTATATATATATATATATATATATATATATATATATATATATATATATATATATATACATATACAAACCCCGTTTCCATATGAGTTGGGAAATTGTGTTAGATGTAAATATAAACGAAATACAATGATTTGCAAATAATTTTCAACCCATATTCAGTTGAATATGCTACAAAGACAACATATTTGATGTTCAAACTGATCAACTTTTTTTTTTTTGCAAATAATCATTAACTTTAGAATTTGATGCCAGCAACACGTGACAAAGAAGTTGGGAAAGGTGGCAATAAATACTGATAAAGTTGAGGAATGCTCATCAAACACTTATTTGGAACATCCCACAGGTGAACAGGCAAATTGGGAACAGGTGGGTGCCATGATTGGGTATAAAAGTAGATTCCATGAAATGCTCAGTCATTCACAAACAAGGATAGGGCGAGGGTCACCACTTTGTCAACAAATGCGTGAGCAAATTGTTGAACAGTTTAAGAAAAACCTTTCTCAACCAGCTATTGCAAGGAATTTAGGGATTTCACCATCTACGGTCCGTAATATCATCAAAGGGTTCAGAGAATCTGGAGAAATCCCTGCACGTAAGCAGCTAAGCCCGTGACCTTCGATCCCTCAGGCTGTATTGCATCAACAAGCGACATCAGTGTGTAAAGGATATCACCACATGGGCTCAGGAACACTTCAGAAACCCACTGTCAGTAACTACAGTTGGTCGCAACATCTGTAAGTGCTAGTTAAAACTCTCCTATGCAAGGCGAAAACCGTTTATCAACAACACCCAGAAACGCCGTCGGCTTCGCTGGGCCTGAGCTCATCTAAGATGGACTGATACAAAGTGGAAAAGTGTTCTGTGGTCTGACGAGTCCACATTTCAAATTGTTTTTGGAAACTGTGGACGTCGTGTCCTCCGGACCAAAGAGAAAAAGAACCATCCGGATTGTTATAGGCGCAAAGTTGAAAAGCCAGCATCTGTGATGGTATGGGGGTGTATTAGTGCCCAAGACATGGGTAACTTACACATCTGTGATGGCACCATTAATGCTGAAAGGTACATACAGGTTTTGGAGCAACATATGTTGCCATCCAAGCAACGTTACCATGGACGCCCCTGCTTATTTCAGCAAGACAATGCCAAGCCACGTGTTACATCAACGTGGCTTCATAGTAAAAGAGTGCGGGTACTAGACTGGCCTGCCTGTAGTCCAGACCTGTCTCCCATTGAAAATGTGTGGCGCATTATGAAGCCTAAAATACCACAACGGAGACCCCCGGACTGTTGAACAACTTAAGCTGTACATCAAGCAAGAATGGGAAAGAATTCCACCTGAGAAGCTTAAAAAATGTGTCTCCTCAGTTCCCAAACATTTACTGAGTGTTGTTAAAAGGAAAGGCCATGTAACACAGTGGTGAACATGCCCTTTCCCAACTACTTTGGCACGTGTTGCAGCTATGAAATTCTAAGTTAATTATTATTTGCCAAAAAAATAATAAAGTTTATGAGTTTGAACATCCAATATCTTGTCTTTGTAGTGCATTCAATTGAATATGGGTTGAAAAGGATTTTCAAATCATTGTATTCCGTTTATATTTACATCTAACACAATTTCCCAACTCATATGGAAACGGGGTTTGTATATATATATATATATATATATATATATATATATATATATATATATATATATTAGGGCTGCAACAACTAATCGATTAAAAATCGATTATAAAAATAGTTGGCGATTAATGTAGTCATCGATTCGTTGGATCTATGCTATGCGCATGCGCAGAGGCCAATTTTTTTTTTTTTTTTTTTTTAAATGTATAAACCTTTATTTATAAACTACAACATGTACAAACAGCTGAGAAACAATAATCAAAATAAGTATGGTGCCAGTATGCTGTTTTTTTTCCCAATAAAATACTGGAAAGGATAGAAATGTAGTATGTCTCCTTTATCCGATTATTAATCGACTAATCGAAGTAATAATCGACAGATTAATCAATTATCAAATGAATCTTTAGTTGCAGCCCTAATATATGTATATGTATGTATGTATTTATGTATGTAAATATAAATAAAATGTTCTCCACTGCCTCACTGATCACAGCACAAACACACACCACCGCTTTCATGTGTGCTCTACTGCAGCGGTCATGTGAAAACTATATTAGTCTGGATTTGATAAATGTTTGTTAATTGCACTAGTTAAATGATTAATCAAAGTAACAATATAAATATAAGTTTTTTTCTGAATTAGAATTAGAATGATTTATTTAATCATTGCAGTCTTATTATGTATAAGTTTTCAATTAGCCTCTCTCCAGTCACCTCCTGCTTCCGTCCACTTTGCGCTTTACGCAAATTCATAAATCCGAGCATTTAAACGCCGCAAACAAAACCAAGACCATATAAGACATCAGCAGGGAGACGTAAGATCCTGTGGCAGTCATGCTGCTGCATGCTCTGATTGCATGTTGTGTGCAGTTACACAGCAAGCTGCCACTTGAATCACCAAAATGGCATTCCTTGACATGTACTCACAACTTCAATGGTGTGTTGTTGGATGAGCTACTTGGCTCTTATTATATGGCACTTTCAATTGTAGAGGAAGCATTTTAGCAAAATAATGCACTACTTTAATTGTATTATTCATTCAAACCCAAATTAGTAGCATCACAAGTTTGTTATAATTATCTCCAGCTTGCAAATCGCATGGAATTCCTCTAGTTAAATGATAACTGCATTTTTTTTTTTTTTTTTGCCTATCATTCAGCTGAATTTCAGCTGAATTTCCCCCAGGGATCAATAAAGTACTTTCTATTCTATTCACAATCCTTATGTAAGACAAGAACACATGTTTTTCTTTTTTGTGCATTCTAAATGGTAAAATAAAAACAAGGTGGCTAACAATGCAGATAATGTGAGTACACTATTCCGCCCATAAAGCCCTTTGAAAAACATCCAAAAACCGGCAACAATACTCCATTTACATCTCGTAACCTGAATATTACCAAAGTATTAGCGGTCTTGTTATTATAAGCGCTAACGTTGAATAACTATTTTTTATAGTGGCGCCGGGATGACCGAGAGCTTTTCCTGAGGGAACTCTCCTGAAGGAATCAATAAAGTACTATCTATCTATCCATCTATCCATCTATATATCAAGCTTAAGTTGCTATATTTACATACTGAGCCAGTGAGCTGCTGCATGGCCTCTGAGTTGGTGAAAGTTACTTTTAGATTCTAAATCATGCCTCTCACCTGGATAGTAGAAGGTTGTGACCATAAACCGAGAAGTTGGTCAACTTTGACATTCAACTCATATCCGGAGATGGCGAGAATGACACAAAAAAACGCTTGTTTGCAGGCTTTTTTTTTTAAATTTTTTTTACCTCAGGTGTATTATGAGTAATTCTTCATCTAAACGGGAAGATAAGAACATCCCATTAGTTGGCATCCCAGTGAGCGCAGACATTGTACAGCAAGTGATTGTTCTTTATATTAGTAGTGTGTATACTACTCAGTGGACTATTGGTTAGTGTGTCCGCCCTGAGATCGGTAGGTTGTGAGTTCAAATCCCGGCCGAGTCATACCAAAGACTATAAAAATGGGACCCATTACCTCCCTGCTTGGGACTCAGCATCAAGGGTTGGAATTGGGGGTTAAATCACCAAAAATGATTCCCGGGCGCGGCACGGCTGCTGCCCACTGCTCCCCTCACCTCCCAGGGGGTAAACAAGGGGATGGGTCAAATGCAGAGGACAAATTTCACCACACTTAGTGTGTGTGTGACAATCATTGGTACTTAAACGTAACTTAATATCTTGTTTAGCACTAAGCAATACTGCTACATGATGCTTAGTGTTTCACTAAAGCTGCATTTGTTTAGCACACGTGTTGCTCATCCTCCTTATACTCAGGCTCAACAAAAATATAAAGATCATCATTTTTCCCAAAGTAGTCTTTGTTGTCTCTCATGAAGTCTGCCATGAATAGTAATATTGTTTTTGTTAAAGGGAAAGCGAACGCTGTGATGGATCTGTGATGCACCGCCATATGCTTAAAAATATCAAAAAAAGTAAATACTACATGTTGTTATAAATGTGCCAGTTACTACATGACATAATATATACTTACAGCATCTATACGACATGTTGATAGTTTTTTTTTTACAAGAGAAATAGTGCAACTCCCATTGGCTCCATAGTTAGCTGACGTTTGCTAACGTTTATTTACGATTTAGAATGCTTGAAAAAAAAAAGAAAAACAAATGTGTTCTTGTCTTACATAAGGATTGTGAATGATAGGCAACATTCCAAATTAAGTGCAGATCCTCTTTAACCATGCAGTCTTTAGGTCCGTTATGTATACATTTTCAGAATTTCAGAGAAAGGCAAAAAGAGTATAATTGATTGCCTTCATCTGCTGACTGGCAGAAGCTCCTTCTCTGAAGGCTTAACCTCGCTGTGAATAATCCTCCATCTGTTTATCTTTCAGCCTGCATCTCTCTCTCTTTGTACTCTCCAAATGTAAAAGCCCACATAAAGGCGCGTGTTGTCGAACATCAGGCTTCATAGTAGAGATCACCCGATTATCGGCACCAATATTTGCCATTTTGATGTATATCGGTATCGGCCTGTTTTAATCAGTATGTGCTTTTTAATTTTTTTTTATACAAATACAACAGAACTACATCAACAGACACAATATATACATAGTAGAGATGTCCGATAATATCGGCCTGCCGATATTATCGGCCTGCCGATATTATCGGCCGATATATGCGTTAAAATGTAATATCGGAAATTATCGGTATCGTTTTTTTTATTATCGGTATCGTTTTTTTTTGTGGTTTTTTTTGTTTTGTTTTTATTAAATCAACGTAAAAAACACAAGATACACTTACAATTAGTGCACCAACCCAAAAAACCTCCCTCCCCCATTTACACTCATTCACACAAAAGGGTTGTTTCTTTCTGTTATTAATATTCTGGTTCCTACATTATATATCAATATATATCAATACAGTCTGCAAGGGATACAGTCCGTAAGCACACATGATTGTGCGTGCTGCTGGTCCACTAATAGTACTAACCTTTAACAGTTAATTTTACTAATTTTCATTCATTACTAGTTTCTATGTAACTGTTTTTATATTGTTGTACTTTCTGTTTTATTCAAGAAAATGTTTTTAATTTATTTATCTTATTTTACAAATTTTTTTAAAAAGTACCTTATCTTCACCATACCTAAATTAGGCATAATAATGTGTTAATTCCACGACTGCATATATCGGTTGATATCGGTATCGGTAATTAAAGAGTTGGACAATTTCGGAATATCGGATATCGGCAAAAAGCCATTATCGGACATCACTAATACATAGTATTAAAAAAATAGTTAAGTTTAAGTACCATCCCGTTTGCCCGACATGAGAAAAGTTGTCTTTTTGCCAAAGCCCAATTTTTTTTATTAATTTAAGAATAAAAATGATGACTCTCCTTGTCAATATTTCTCCCCAAATATGTTTTAATTGTTTTTTTTTTCCTCTTGCAGTGCTGTTCGCCTGCAGTACGTCTCCTCTGCTTACCTGTCAAAACTTACATTTTTGGCCGGGAAATCCAGTTTTTGTCTTTCTTTCTTGCCGTCCTCCCTTTCCCGTTTTGTTTGTTTTCGCCACGGCAGCAATCGAGTCGCTCGACAAGCCTCCGTCCGAAAATCTCGGATCGTTGCGCGTTTCATGTTCCATTATTCATTCAAATAAAAAGGCAATGAATGACTAGTAGGAGAGGTACACTTAAGTTCGATATAACACGGTCGTTGGGGGCCAAAAAATCCAGATTGCGTTATTCCCGAGCGACACGTTAAAGAGAACTTTTTTTTTCTTTTTTTTTTTTCTAAATAATACAATAAATTGATGACGATTTATGTAGTGAAAACAGCGGGGGTTTCAGACTTACTTGTTGACGGTGAACAGTAGCGTGGCTCGGTCTTTAAATTGTCTGATTCGGTCTTGCTTGAACGTTGAGACTGCACAATCCTGTCTCCTCTCAGTTGTACGGATGCATTTTTTTTCAAGGGGGACACACATCATTGATCCGCTTCAGAAACGACAACAAAAAGGTCTGTTTTCTTTTTAATGTAGACAAAAAAGAGACCCGCAAAGCCCAAAAGGACAGCCTCTTGAAAGTAAACATGTGTTGCATCTGCTTTACGTCACTGCTGGCAAACGGCGAGGGTTGAAGACGATAACGATAATGTTTGGTGGATAGCCCCCCACGTGACGTGACGCGTATGGTGAATTGGGCTAAACGTCACAGAATGGGGCGTGCAGGAGCCACTCGTAGGTCGATACAGCATTGATAATTGATCATTTGGTGAAAAACAACATGGTTGGGTCTGGTGAAATTTTTTTAAAAAAGGGCCGAAACTGAAGGTTCATGGCACGACCACGTTTTATAGAACTTCGCTTTGTATCGGACAGCGTTATAACAAACCTTACCTGTATTGTGTAAGTGAGGAAGAGCAGGCAGCAGCTCACACATTCTCATACTTTCTGTAACAGACAGCTTGAAAAATAGTTTTTATTCAACGGTTTGCAATATTTTAGGGTTTCTTACAAGGAAACCTTCCAATGTATTAAATCCATAAACTCATAAAATTGTATAACATTGAGTAGATAGCAAGTTATTGTGATGTAGACAAATCCCACATTTTCACAAATTTTCCCAGGAAATTTCACATATTTTGAAATGCAAACATCAGTGCTCCTCTTAGAAACACATATTAAAAGGGTTTGTGAAATCTCTCATGTTTTTTGGTGCTAAATTGATTATTTTTGTCCCCAATGGTCCGACGTTTCCTAAGAACAAAATAAAAAAACTTTGTCCAGCTGTTTACTGACGTATACTATTCATGTTTAAATGACTTTTACTACAAATAAATATCGACTCCAAACATTGGTGATCGGCCTCCCTGACTACTAATAATCGGTATCGGCTGTAAAAAAATCTATATCGGTCGCTTTCTACTTCATAATTCTCCATGAGTAAGTTCCGCCCCACATGACATCAGGATGTGTGTTGTTTAACAGAGAGGCAAGCTGCGTCATCTGGGTCATCTTAACATTGACGTAAAAAAAATGTACCTTTGACCCTCCCCCCGGCATGTGTGTTCAGATCACAGAGCTGGCAGGCTACACGGCGCGGGTCCACAACATGTTTGTGGTGTTCCAGGACGTCCAGAGGGGCGTCTACAAGCGCTCCTCTCTCACGGCCGCTACGGGAGGGGAGAAGAAGAGCAAGCCCGAGATGCACATTGACGGACCACTGGAGATCAAGGGTACATTTACCACTGAAGTAACACAGGAAGTAAAGGGCAAAGGTCAACATATCCGGAACAAATCGCCTCTTAAAGTATTAAGCTGAGCGATGCTAAGAGGTTAATGCGTAACTCTCCATTTTCCCTGATCCCTATGTGTGCCCTCTCGCCTCAGGGGAAGTAATCGACGTGGATAACGGCATCGTGTGTGAAAACGTCCCGATCATCACGCCTAACGGCGACGTGGTCGTGTCAAGTCTCAATGTCAAGGTGTGGTAGACGAGTCTCATTTATACTCCTACAATGGGATCTAGAAAGTCAGAGCTTTTCTTCCAGTCTCTCACACCCCCAATCCCCTCATTTACAATTTTTCTTCTTCTTTGCATATTATAAAAAAGAAGGGTTGTCATATTAGACAGTGATGGGCAAGCTACTTGGAACATGAAGTAAGCTAAGCTACAAGTTACTCTTAATTAAATGGAGCTACGCTACAAGAGAAGCTATCCCCAGAGAATTGTAGCAAGCTACACTACAGGCTACTTGGCAAAAGTAGCTTGCTACATTATATAAATATATAACTTAATGTACAACTTTCCACCAAACAAAAGAAAAAATGCTCAGTTTGATTGGTTATGATTATAAACACTAGCTAGAAACATGCCCTCGTTTAGGACCCTTAGGACCCTCGCTTCAGGAGGGAGGAGTCTTTTTATTCTAAGGCTGTGTAAAATGATGAAAGTTGTCATCTCTCTTGCGTGAGACGACGAAGGTTGTAGTGATTTTAAGTGCAGACAAACGAGGAGGAAGCGTGCAGTAAAAAAGGGTATTTAATGATTAAACAAACTAAAAAGCGAGAGCAACAGGGAAGTGCTCTGACTACTATAAAGTAAACAAAAACAAAATGCTGTAACACAGCAAAAACACTTACAAAGAATGTGGAGCAGACAACGTCCCCAAAGTACATGTGTATTTGAGCTCAGTATGGAAAGAATCATCAACAGTGACCAGTGAAAAATGTCCCGACAACCAAATGGTGTCACAAGCTCAACTTATATAGTGCTAATTACCAACTGAAAAAAGTTGAGGGGAAAAGCGCTCAAAGGCAGGCGTAATGCTGCTGCAGGAAAGGAAAAAACACAAAATAAGAGCGCAAGACAGAAACTAAAACTACACACAGAAAAATAGCATGAAACCGCATGATCTGATAAGAGATCATGACAGATACACATATATATAATTATATATACATATATACATATAAATATATATAAAACCCAAATACATAAAAAACATACATTTTTATATATTTTCTTAATCTATATTTAATCTTTTTTTAAACTCCTTTTTCATATATTGGTTAAATCACTTTTTAAGGGGAAAATATTTTGTTATATTCGGGTGGTCAATACAGTACATAATTCCACGTTAATATGATTGTAAATGCAAGCTCAGAACGGTTGAAGGGAATTTTAAGCTTCTACCTTTTTAAGGTACTTTGTTTTGTACACTCATGGAATACTGGAAGGACAGTTCAGGTATTATGCTCCTGAACTGTACCACTACATGAAAATAGGGCTTGATGTGTATATAATAAATGTTTTGAATCTCTGTTTTGCTGGCTATTAATGAATGCTGTCCTGTGCCTTTTAAGGTGGAAGAGGGAATGCACCTATTGATCACCGGACCGAACGGCTGCGGTAAAAGCTCCCTCTTTCGTATCCTCAGCGGTTTGTGGCCTGTGTACGGCGGGCGCCTCCATAAACCGTCTCCTCAGCATATGTTCTACATCCCTCAGAGGTACACAGTCATGATACACGTACTACAAACCTCCTACTATACTTACTCATCACTTACTATTATTACTGTATTGTTTGAGCACCCTGCCTGTAACCCGGTCTGTAATGGAATTCATTGTAATAAGAGCGTTGTGTTTTGTGCTTACATAGAGTCTACACTTTTGTGTGTATCCTACATTTCTTTGCACAGTTTGGTGTATCTTTCCCCTGCATAATAATGTGAATAAGAGAACATTATAAATGATTGTAGATAAAGGATAAGTCACTACAATATGCACCCATTGGCTGCAGTGCCATGTTTTTGTCCCTTTCCTGCATAGATTTACCCTTTTTTTGCCTTTTTTTTTTTACCATAAACTTTAATTCTAGCGTGATTTTAACTAGTCACGCCTCATAGTAGTAAATATTTAATACAAAGGTGAAGCAGCCACCCAGCAGCCATGCCCATATTCTTTACAATAGACCTGAGGCACAATAGATATCTTTGTTGTGAAGTATTTCAAGTGTTAAGTTGATCCCACTTAAAGACGTCTGGCAGCATCTGTTGTCATTCAGTCGCTGTCAATGAATTATATAAACCTTGAGAAAGAAAAACACTCTGTGCGCGCATGCGGCTTCTCTCAGTCCGCTCTCAGTCCCTCTCTGTTTCTGAGAACTTTTGACACTTTAGAGGCAGGCTTTGAATAGACGACCCGGCAACTCCCCCTCCTTTCTGATTGGTGGCTTTAAAATGCCTGCTGTCTCCAGGTCAGAACCAATTCGAGGAAAACCGATACCATTGAACTGTGTCCTTGCTGAAGATTAGTTTTTAGACAAAAAAGCCCAATACACAATTTCTTATGACTCAAAAACAATATAAAACACACACATTGGATCACATTGTTAGGCCATCACACTCACATCAATAAATTAGCTACCTTTTTATTGTTATTATATAAAGTAGATCTATATAATGCAACAATATGACATTGCAATTCCCAGGGGAGCATATGTCCACAAAAACTATTTTGCCAGTCGAAATAAACTATCTTTAATGATCCCAAGTTGTTGTTCAAGTACACTATTTTTGACATGTTCACATGCTATAATAAGAAATAATGATGTCATCGTTTAATAGGTTGTAGTGTTAAAGGCTTACTGAAACCCACTACTACCGACCACGCAGTCTGATAGTTTATATATTAATGATGAAATCTTAACATTGCAACACATGCCAATACGGCCGGGTTAACTTATAAAGTGCAATTTTAAATTTCCCGGGAAATATCCGGCTGAAAACGTCTCGTATGATGACGTTTGCGCGTGATGTCACGGATTGAGCGGAAGAATTGGGACACCATTGTGTCCCAATACAAACAGCTCTGTTTTCATCGCAAAATTCCACAGTATTCTGGACATCTGTGTTGGTGAATCTTTTGCAATTTGTTTAATGGACAATGAAGACCGCAAAGAAGAAAGCTGTAGGTGGGATCGGTGTATTAGCGGCTGGTTACAGCAACACAACCAGGAGGACTTTGAGTTGGATAGCAGACGCGCTACCGTGAGTACGCAGCTTTCTTCCAAACATTTGATCGCTTGCCCGTCCGTGTGTGCCGCTATGTGCATGTCACGTACGTAACTTTGGGGAAATATATGATGCTGTATGAACTTTGCGGAAGTGAACGGTACTTTGGGCTGTGGGATTGAGTGTGTTGTGCGGGTGTTTGAGTTGTATTGGCGGGTTATATGGACGGGAGGGGGGAGGTGTTTGTTATGCGCGATTAATTTGTGGCATATTAAATATAAGCCTGGTTGTGTTGTGGCTAATAGAGTATATATATGTCTTGTGTTTATTTACTGTTTTAGTCATTCCCAGCTGAATATCAGGTCCCACCCACCTCTCACAGCATCTTCCCTGTCTGAATCGCTTCCACTGCCCTCTAATCCTTCACTTTCACTTTCCTCATCCACAAATCTTTCATCCTCGCTCAAATTAATGGGGTAATCGTCGCTTTCTCGGTCCGAATTGCTCACGCTGCTGGCCTCCATGATTGAAAACAATGTGCAGATGTGAGGAGCTCTTCAACCTGTGACGTCACGCTACTTCCGGTACAGGCAAGGCTTTTTTTTATCAGCGACCAAAAGTTGCGAACTTTATCGTCGATATTCTCTACTAAATCCTTTCAGCAAAAATATGGCAATATCGCGAAATGATCAAGTATGACACATAGAATGGACCTGCTATCCCCGTTTAAATAAGAAAATCTCATTTCAGTAGGCCTTTAAATAAGTACATTAAAAATGACAAAATACAGTAAAACCTTTGCATAGTGAAGCACATTTCCCCTTAGAAAACTATGTGAAAATGAATAATTGGTTTTTGCCTCGACAAAAGTCAGAAATAATGGACTTATTTAAATACCTGGGTGTTCACCTCAGCAATGAACTGGACTGGACTCACAATTTAAACGCTGTGTACAAGAAGAGTCAAAGTTGCCTACACCTCTTCAGGAGACTGAGGTCCTTCGGGATGTGCGGGTCACTGCTGTGCACCTTTTGCGACACTGGCGGCTTCTGCCCTGTTCGATGCCGTCGTTTGCTGGGGTCGGGGCAGCACGGTCAGAGACAGGAACAGACTTAAATAAAGTGATTAGGAGAGCAGATTCCGCCCTAGGTTGCCCACTAGACAACATTGAGGAGGTGGCTGACAGAAGAAAGCTGACATAGTTGACAACCATAATGTCTAATCCCTCTCACCCCATGCACGGCACATAGGAAGCCCTGAGTAGCTCCTTCAGCATTCGATTGTTACATTCACCGTGCAGGAAGGAGTGCTGCCGCAGGTTCTTTCTACCCACAGCTATAAGACATTACAATACACTTATCTGATTACTGTGATGTTTTTTCTAGGTGGGAAATACGGCTGTTAGTGTTTTTGTTTTATTTTATGTTGTATTTATACATATTAGTGCACAACCTGTAGTATTTATTACTTTTTTTGTTTTTCTTTACAATTTAATTCTGTTACTCTATGTAAAAACTTGCACTGCAACAACGTATCTCCCCATTGTGGGAAAAATAAAAGTCTTTGCTATCCTATCCTATTATAAAGCACACCGGCATATAAGCCACACCCACTAAATTTTAGAAGAAGAAAAAATATTTCTATATATTAGCCACACCGGCCTATGAGCTGCAGATATATATGTTGTGAAATTAGTTATTTACACATAAATATTCTGTAAATGTTTATTTGCATACCTTAATTGTTTCCAAACGGTGTCTCTAACACAGCAGTAAAACGGCTGATCAAACAAAACAGAAGTCATCGTCATGGACCCGCTAGCTGCGGAAGCTAGCTCTCCAATCAGCTAAACAGACTCAATAACTCCATGGTGAATTAACTGAGGAATTTTGTGAAAGTGAAACAATACAAAAATAATTGTTTTAGTTATATTGTAAAACTTTTAAATGTTGCTTGGGGTGATGAATGAAGATACAATATGAGTAACAACGCTATGGACGACTAGTTGATGGAACAGCACTTGTACTTCCAGTTCAAGGGACTAAACACAGGGGTAATAAATCAACAATCTCTGAACTGTCAACATGCGTGCACAAACAAAAGTCCCCTTTAACCATGTTGCTACAATAAAAAAAAATATTTTAAAAATGCAATTGTATTTTCCTTGCTGTTGGCGAATGTTTGTGGCATGCAAACAACAAGAGGAGGCGAAGCACACAGAGGCATATTTGGCTCGATCTAAAAGTTCGTAAATCGAAAAGAGAGGTTCCACTGTACACTAATAGTTTTTTTTCTAAAGACTCCTCTTCACAAAAGACAAGGCTAACAAGTTTCCTCGGATTGGCTCTGACCTGAAATGGAGACAAATAGGTGACAGAAAGGAAGGAGGAGGAGTTGCCAGGCCGCCTGTTCAATCCCCGGAATTTAGAGTGTCAAAAGTAACCAGGATGAGAGCAGTGCTTGTCAATTATTTTCTGCTTTCCCGCCCCCCACACCTGCCGCCGCGACTATAAATAGTATAATTTGCCTATAAATTTGCATAACATTGTATCCTTATTATCATTTAAAAAAAGAGAGTATAGCTCAATTTACAACAAATAAATTACTTTAATTACATTGTTTATTAATCTGGGTTTTTTTTATTATGAAAATGAGGAAGTCATGATTATTGTCTACAATGGTCACGTTTTGTAGTGCACAGCTTTTCAAAGAAAGGTCTGAAGCATGATACTGACAAAGCAGTATCGCCCCAGTATTTACCACACCATAGCAACTTCATTCACAAGGCTCTTTAAACACAACAACAGTTGTAAAACAAAGTGCTGTACACCACAAACAAGTGAAAATATAGAAAAGCAAAAATAGACTAAAACATAAAGGTAAAATATACCAAAAAACAATTTGATAAGAACTGGCGTAAAGACACAGAGAGGGACACTGCGTGTGGAAACAGTACACACACAAGTGGCAAACATCACCAAATCTGCGCAGGTAGAACGTACTGAAAATAGTGCAAGTCAAAGAGAGTTTGGCGCTGTTTTAGCACTATAGAAATCTTACAAATAAATCAGCAAAGTGTTATGATTGACACTGCTCTTGTGCAAATAAAAAACATTTAAAATTCAGCAGTGTTAAGATGAGAAAATGTCTCAGCTCGCTACAACGCGCTCCTAAAATCCCCCTGCACTAGAAATGCTATAAATGAAACACTGTGAATGAAATCCCTCTAAATTGCCGTGACGTGTTTGTGTTAAGGCCCTACATGTCCATGGGCTCCCTACGCGACCAGGTCATCTATCCAGATTCAGTGGAAGACATGGCCGCCAGAGGCCTCAACGACAAGGACATGGAGGCCATCTTGGACATTGTCAACCTCAACCACATTGTCACCAGGGAGGGAGGTATGCCATGTCAAGATCTGCAATATAAACACATTTTAGTACCCGTGGTATGCCTGCAGGATGTTATAAACTTGAGTTAATAACTGCCAGTTTTGTCGGGGCAGCAAACAAGCAGGCGGATTCTTAAATAAATCGCAGTACCGAGCTTAGTGAGGGTTTAATGTGGGAATGGCGTCACAGGGACAAAGTCCTTTAACAAATATGCAGTCGTAAAAGTCCCAATGTTCAGGTTTGTTCTTTGAGACTGCTGCCTTTGTTGAAACGATCATTGAACTGTTCTTTACTTTCAGGCTGGGATGTCGAACTGGACTGGAAGGACGTGTTGTCTGGAGGCGAGAAGCAACGGATGGGCATGGCACGCATGTTCTATCACAAGTAAGACAACAAGAATACTTTTCAGGATGCCTCAATATTCACAAGGCAGAAACATAAGGTATGCCTGTGCATGCATCTAAAGTAATCCATTACAAACAATGCTTCAAGACAATGAATCAAGCTTAGAAAAATCTGTGGATTTTGCATTGATCCTTAATATCACATTTTTTTCCCCAATAAATACCTATCAAAGTAATTTGCTTTTAGAATGAAAACATCCATCCATCCATTTTCTACCACTTGTCCCTGTCAGGGTCGCGGGGACCACCGGAGCCTACAAAATACATTCATTACTCTTACTTGGTAGTACCTCTACCTATCTACCGTTGGTTTCTACCTCCTTTAATGTCCAAAACTAATACAGTGGAACCTCTTTTTGGTTCTTGAACATGGTTTGTAAATTGAAAAGTTTGAATAGTGAAGCATAGTTCCGGTAAGAATAAATGTAAACATGAATAATTGGTTCTCGCCTAGACAAAAGTCCATCCATCCATCCATCCTCTTCCACTTATCCGAGGTCGGGTCGCGGGGGCAGCAGCTTAAGCAGGGAAGCCCAGACTTCCCTCTCCCCAGCCACTTCGTCCAGCTCCTCCCGGGGGATCCCGAGGAGTTCCCAGGCCAGCCGGGAGAGATAGTCTTCCCAACGTGTCCTGGGTCTTCCCCGTGGCCTCCTACCGGTCGGACGTGCCCTAAACACCTCCCTAGGGAGGCGTTCGGGTGTATTTTTTTTTTTTTTTTTAAAACACATACCGTATATGTATGTGTGTGTGTATGTTTTAGGTCATTTTTCTCACTTATAACCTGTTTTGAAAAAGTTTCATTTTATATATTATACCAAAGAATTAGGGGTGTGAAAAAAAAATCGATTTTCGAATTAATCGCGATTTTTAATCAATTAAAAAATAATAATAATCTATTTTTATGTTTTTTATTTTTTTATTTATATAAATCATATTGTTGATGTGGATGATCATATCTGCTGTACACATTTACTGCAGAAGTGTTGGATACTTCTCTTGTTGCCTTATTTGTATTTTACTTTATTAAATATTTGAGTGGAGTTTTGAAAAACAAAATCTGTTTTCTTTTTAGTAATTTAGAAATTGATCGGAGCTGTTTATCTATTTTATGGAGGATTGTAGTTAATCATAGATCTAGTACTCAATGTTATTAAAAAAGTATTGCTTTTGAATCGAGAATCGTTTCGAACCAAGAATCGATTCTGAATCGAATCGTTACCCCCAAGAATGGAGTTGAATCAAATCGTGTGGTGCCCAAAGATTCACAGGCCTACAATTAATACATTGTGAGAATCGGTTTGAATCGAGAATCGTGTTGAATGGAAAATCGATTCTGAATCGAATGGTCACCTCAGGAATCGGAGTCAGATCGAATCGTTAGACGCCCAAAAATGTACACCCGTATTATCTACCTCTGTGGACGCTTCAAAATACTGCTACTCTGCTGTTGTCTGCACTTAGCGGCGCTTATAATGCTGACTGAGCACTTTTCTCCTCATCGCTATTCCAACATTAGTTCTGTTGTTGCTGTGCTCTGCAATATACTTCAAAGACATCTGTGTTGTCTTTTCCACTTTCTTATGCACTCCGAATTATTATTTAAAAAAATTAGTTTTTGTATTTCATTAAATCAAGGCCTCTCTCCAGTTATCACCCACTAAGCTCTGCCCTACAATTTACAGAAATGGAACAATACGTACTCCCAAGTGGTCACGATAATAAATCAATATTTGAATTAATATGTCTCTGACACTGTCCTGCGTCAGTACTCATTCGATTGAGTGTGCAGGTGTACCTAATGATGTGTCCTGAATGTGGACCGGGTAAATAGGACGCTTTAATTGTGGTCAATGTACGGACTTTTATTAATTGGATGGCCTGGCCTTTGTGCGTGTGCGTGTGTGTCAGGCCTAAATACGCCCTGTTGGACGAGTGCACCAGCGCTGTGAGCATCGACGTGGAGGGCAAGATTTTCCAGGCCGCCAAGGACGCCGGCATCTCCTTGCTCTCCATCACGCACAGACCTTCGCTATGGTGAGACTCCGCCCCCCCACCCCGAATCTCCCCTCTTCGGCACGTCACGTGACCGCAGCCTCCTCCTCCTCTTCCAGGAAGTACCACACGCACCTGCTGCAGTTCGACGGCGAGGGCGGCTGGCGCTTCGAGCAGCTGGACACGGCCACGCGCCTCTCGCTCACCGAAGAGAAGCAGCGCCTGGAGAGCCAGCTGGCCGGCATCCCCGAGATGCAGCAGCGCCTCAACGAGCTCTGCAAGATCCTGGGCGACGACTCGGTGCTCAGAACAGCCGAGCAGTGAGGGTAGGGGGAGGGAGGGTGAAAAGGGGAGTAGCTTTCCTCTGCCCCCCCACACACACTTATTTTATATTATTTTCCAATTATGCGAGCGTATTATATCAAAAATCCTCCATTTTAAGCAGCAAAAATAAGAAGCACATTTTGTCAACTTGCTTGACATTTATAACAAAATGTGATTTTGTTGAACAGATTTTTAATTGATTTAACTTTAATATTAATTTATTTTAAGTAGCACTTTATTCTACCTGTGGTATTTTAAATAGTTTAATATACAGTTATTACTAAATTAAGCAGTATTTCAGCAGTTTCTTCTTTATTTCGATTCTATCATGCTAAATTTGTTCGTCTTTTTTAATGTCACGGCATGCCTTTTTTTTGTGCAGAATGAAATTCTTTAATGATGTCTTAGCCCGTTTCTTTCCCCGAGCAGCTGCCTTTTTCCAGTTTTTGCCTCAGGCTGCAAGCCCACTCAGACTTACAGAATAAATCATCTAAAAAGTCTATTATTGGAGCGATTAGTGATGCAGGTCTGGCCCCGAAAACTGAAGGCTTTCTTGGTTTCCCGAGCAAACACAATGAGCTAAAGAGGCCCCATCTGCGGAGCAAGCAGCTGACCCTGGGGGTCATGTGACCACACAATTAGCTGGTCTTCTAGAGGTTGCACCTTTTCAACATTTTGGTATGGTACAGCCTTATTTCAAAGTGGAATAAATTCACTTTTTGTCCTCACACTTCCACACACAATACCCCATAATGACAATGAGAAAAAGTGTGATTTCTTTGTTTTTTATTTTCAATACATTTGCAAAAAGCTGTCAAAAACGTTTTCACATTGTCATTATGGGGATTGTGTGTAGAATTATGAGGACAAAAAAATTTGGAATTAGGCTGTAACATAATAAAATGTGGAAAAGGTGACGTGCTATGAATACTTTATGGATGCACTGTATGTCATAATCCCACATGACAGTTTGGACAAGGTTTATTACTTTCCTATGTTTAGAGTAACTTCCTGTCCTGGTGCTCTTGTTTTGTTAGTATTTCCTGTTTGATCTCTGTGTTTTAAAGCACTTTTATTTTCTGTTCCTTGCCCTGCCAGCACACCTGTTCCTCATTGATTCATTCCATTTAAGTTTCACCTGGTTCCCTCTTTCAGGGCTGGATCATCATACTCCATAGGCTGTTTATTGTGCTTGGTTCCTGCATAACCTTCCCTATGCTTCTGGTGCACTTCCCAGCTGCACCATAGCTTTTGTTTTGTCATTACATATACTTAAACCTGCACACCGGCTCCTGCGCCCGCATCTCGGGGTCACAAACACTGCGACGATGCGCATCCGTAACAGAATGATCCAGCCATGAAAGAGAGAACCAGCTGGAATTAAATGGAAGTAATTAACAGTGAGGAACATGTGTGCTGGTACGACAGGGAACAGAAAATGAAGGTGATTCAAAACACAAGGGACCAAACAGGAAATACTGACAAAACAAGAGCACCAAGACAAGAAGTGAAACTAAACACAGTCCAGACTGTCATGTGGGGTCATGACAGGTTATCCTGGTCATATTTTAGTTTTATAATAATTAAAAAATAACTAATAATATACATAAATAAAATAGAAATAATTTAATTATATATACAATTATTATAATTGAAAGCTGATCATGAACTAGGACGACAGCAAAACCCAACAGCGCCAAATCCTGCACCTTTCACATCAAGATTCTATGAAATGAAGTAAAACGTCGGGCCAGAACATCATTGTTCACCTCTTCTGTAAGCGGAGGTTGCAATACTGCAAAATGTTTGTTACGTTATTTTGTCCGAAACTGACTTGAGGACGCGTTGGGAGTGCCGCAGTAAATTTGAGCCCTTTTTCCCGCAGCAACACAAGGGCTGAGGCTCAGCTAGAATGCCGTAAACAAAAATATTAATGTCATGTTGCTGTTTATTTTACTACTTTTAAAAATGAATTTTCCCAGTGAAATGAGTGAAAAAGTTCAACCGGTGGAACAAAAAAGTGTGACAAATATGCTGCCCCGCTCAGGAAACTGGCTGCTACTGACATACACACAAGTTTCTCCCACAAAATGTGACTTTTACTCGCCTTTTAATCAACGCGTAATCACATGATGTCATGCTGTATTGTATGAGGGTTATTACCTTGTTCAGCTGGAGCATCCGTAGTTGCCATGGCGACACCATTCACATCTTGTTAGTCAGACTCTATTGACAGGAGGCTGAAGGAGCCTCTGGATGACATGGAGTCTTGAGGGAATACTGGGGAATCTTTCCACACGCACACAAAAAAAGCCCACCGCCGCCGGCCTAATTAACCTCATGACAAACATTCGTCCTAACGTCCTAGTTGTGACGGACATGATGTTTTGTTGCATGCATCTTCCCTGTTCTGTGCAGCTTTAGAAGACAAGTCCGGATCTTTTTGCAGTGACAATAACAATGGGATGACATCCTTACTGGCGTCCCATGTTTAAGTGGAACATCGAATGTATCTACAATGTGCAAATGCTCGGACAATTTGGACAATTCTCTGTTCCGCGTGCATGTAGTGTTGATTTAACACAACCATAGTCCGTTACGTAGATGTCATTTAGTGGAAACGAGAGCAGGGAATGTCCACGTATAATCTTACTTTGCAGTACTGTTACATTATATGACCTTCTTAATGTGCATGGGTTGGCGTGTGTGCGAGTTCATCCTACAAACAAGAGTGAAGATGTATTTTCTTGTAAATAAAAGCATTTTATGCAAATAACTCATGTCTCCCACGATTTACCCTATATGTAAATATTAGTTGATTTAGTGAAAGTTATATTGATATTGCATCAGGTGTATTTACAATTATGGGGGGAATTGATTTGTTTTTATTCCTGCTAAAATGAAACCATTTTCGTTTGTATTGCACTTTTAATGTTCATGTATTTATTTAGTTGTTTACATGATGCCATTGCATCCTGTAAGTCAGTGGTGTCCAAATTGTGGCCCGGGGGCCATTTGCGGCACACAGCTAATTTTTTAACTGCCCGCAGCACATTATAAAAATACTACTTAAAAAAAACTTAATCAAGTGAAATAAAAGAGCAAACAGGATAAAGTTGCGATGCCATGTAGGCTGTTTTTCTTTGGGGGGGACGGTTCTTTATTTTTCTTCTCTTCTGTCATTGCTCAAAAAATAATAATAAATTCAAATCAATATTGTTATGAATTATTGACCTATTTAAGGCTCAAACTTCTTTAAATATTCCACTTTGAAATATTTTGGGGGGAAATATTGCACATTTGGTGTGTTTTCCATGTTAAAAACGTGGTCTTCTTTGAATAAAAAAAAGGGAATAAACACTTTAAAAAATAATAACAAAAACTCATAACCGACGGATAGAGCTTAAGTTGATCCAGAGATTTGAGTGTTGAAAGTTAAAAAAAAAATTTAAGACATATTTTTAACACTTTTGTAAGTGTAGCCCTTTTTCATCCCAAAAAAGTGTAGTGGGCTTTTTTTTTTAACTCATTGGTAAAAAAAATATATACGTATAATAAATCCAATCCAAATGTTGTTACGAATTATTGACCGATTCAAAGCTCCAATTATTTCACATCAAATATTCCACATTGAAATATTTTTTGGGGGGAAATATTGCATATTTTGTGTGTTTTCCATATTAAAAAAACCCAGTTTTCTTTGACAATAAGGGAATAAACAATAATAATAATAATAATAGATTTTATTTGTAAAAAGCACTTTACATTGAGCAAACAACCTCAAAGTGCTACAGTGTATTAAAAAACATAATAACATAATAATAACTCCTAATCAACGGATAGAGCTTAAGTTGATCTAGAGATTTAAGGGTTGGAAGTAAAAAAAAAAAAAAATAATAGACAGATTTTTAACACTTTTATAAGTGAAGCCCTTTTTCAACCCAAAAAAAGTGTAGTGGGCTTTTTTTTTTTTTTTTTTTACTCATTGCTCAAAAAATCATAATAAATCCAAATCAATGTTGCTATACATTATTGACCTATTCAAGGCTCCAATTACTTCACATCAAATATTCTACTTTGAAATATTTTGGGGGGGAAAATATTGCATATTTTGTGTGTTTTCCATATTAAAAACATAGTTTTATTTGATAAAAAGGGAATAAACAATAAGATACTAATAACTCATAATTGACGGATATAGCTTAAGTTGATCTAGAGATTTAAGTGTTGAAAGTAAAAAAAAACCATTTTAACATATGTTTAACACTTGTATAAGTGGAGTCCTTCTGCTACAGTGTATTAAAAAACATAACTCCTAATCAACAGATAGAGCTTAAGTTGATCTAGAGATTTAAGGGTTGGAAGGAAGAAAAAAAAAAAAAGATAGACAGATTTTTAACACTTTTATAAGTGAAGCCCTTTTTCATCCCAAAAAAAGTGTAGTGGGCTTTTTTTGTTTTTTTACTCATCGCTCAAAAAATTATAATAAATCCAAATCAATGTTGCTATAAATTATTGACCTATTCAAGGCTCCAATTACTTCACATCAAATATTCTACTTTGATATATTTTGGGGGGGAAATATTGCATATTTTGTGTGTTTTCCATATTAAAAACATAGTTTTATTTGATAAAAAGGGAATAAACAATAAGATACTAATAACT
The DNA here is from genome assembly GCF_033978785.1 of Entelurus aequoreus. Classification (NCBI taxonomy): domain Eukaryota; kingdom Metazoa; phylum Chordata; class Actinopteri; order Syngnathiformes; family Syngnathidae; genus Entelurus; species Entelurus aequoreus. Next base: position 9,655,500 of record NC_084742.1, on the reverse strand, counting down.
CATAATTGACGGATATAGCTTAAGTTGATCTAGAGATTTAAGTGTTGAAAGTAAAAAAAACAATTTTAACATTTTTAACACTTGTATAAGTGGAGTCCTTCTTCATCCCAAAAAAGTGTAGTGGTCTTTTTTTACTCATTTCTCAAAACATTTATTATAAATCAAAATCAATGTTGTTATGAATTATTGACCTATTCAAGGCTCCCATTATTTCACACCAAATATTCCACTTTGAAATATTTTTTGGGGGAAATAGTGCATATTTTGTGTGTTTGTCAAGTGAAAAACTCAAGTTTTCTTTGACAACAAGGACATAAACAATAACAAATAACAATTTATAATCGACAGAGCTTAAGTTGATATAGATTTAAGTGTTAAAAGTAAAAAAAAAAGAATAATGGCTTTTTCTTTTTACTTTTTAATAAGTGGGGCCCTTTTGGATCCCCAATAAGTGTAGTGGGACCTTTTTTTTAACCCATTGCTCAAACATTTATTATAAATCAAAATCAATGTTGTTATGAATTATTGAGCTATTCAAGGCTCCCATTACTTCACATTAAATTATTTCATATTTTGTGTGTTTGCCATATAAAATCTTATGTTTTCTTTGACAAAAAGGGCATGAAACAAACAAACATAAATAAGTAATAAAAACTTTTTATCGACAGATACATCTAAGGTTGATCTAGAGCAGTGGATTTCAAACTGTTTTCACCAAGTACCACCTCAGAAAACACTTGGCTCTCCAAGTACCACCACAATGACCAATATTAAAATACAGTAGCATAGTAGGCCTACATTTTCATTAAAAACAAGGCAGATGTTTTATTGAACAAGTATTTTTAACATTGCACACAGTTTGAACAGTAATACTGTGTTTGAATATTTAAGTTATTAGTTGGCACTAGATGGAGCCCAGTTGGATAATCACTGATCTAGAAACTTAAGTGTTAACGTTAAAAAAATATATATATCGATGAGTTATTTTTAACACTTTTATGAGTGGGACCCTTTTGGATCCACAATAACTTTAGTAGGATTTTTTTGTTGTATGTACACATTACTTATTTTTTACATTATTTTGCCTGAGACCATTTTGGGTCCCCACGACCAAACTTGAGGGGAGCCCTAAAGGTTGAAATAAATCTATAGCTATATGTTGTGTTGGTTTTTAAAATGGTCCCCGCATGCTTTAATTTTCAGTGTGCCGCCCTCAGTGGGAAAAGTTTGGACACCCGTGCCGTTAGTGGACGCCATGGATGCGATAACCACACATGTCCACACGGTGGCAGCATGCCCTGAGTAACAAGGTTCACCTGCGACTTGACGTTGCCTAAAAGAAAGTTCATATATAGGTTCGTATTTTTTTTTTTCATTGGGAACTCAAATTATTGCCTATTTTGCACCAACTTCTTACTAAACTTGCTCTTGAGACTGTAATACACAATATCCCCTATGAGGTGGCGCCATTCCACCATTTGTGCATTCACTCATTGGTATACCTGTAGGTAAGGGATGTGTATTTTATTTCATTCTGTTCTTTTATTTCATGTATTCACAATTTGAACTATATTCTATTACAGGTGTTTGCAAATTGTGCAGGTTAACACCTTAGTCCTATTTTTGTACTTTCTGAATGCTAACCCTTTTTTTCACAGTTACACACCTCCGAGTAATACATTTTCGTACTTGACACTTGCTACAGTTAGCATTTTAGCATGCTAACATTAGCAAGCTGTTTTTAAAGGCTAATTTAGCAGGCGTACACCTTAGTGTCATATATATTGATATTTCACTAATGCTAACTGTAAACCTGCCATTGTTAGCATGTTAGCATAGTACTGTCTGTGTGCTGGCTTTTTTTTTTAAATTTTTTAGCTCGTTTGCTCATATTTTGTTACTTGATGCGATTTGATTGATTGATGATTGATTGAAACTTGTATTAGTAGATTGCACAGTGCAGTACATATTCCGTACAATTGACCACTAAATGGTAACACCCGAATAAGTTTTTCAACTTGAGACTTAAGTTGGCGTCCACTTAAATTGATTCACACTATCATCATAATACATTCATCACATAAGATAATCATCAGAGTATATACATTGAATTATTTACATTATTTACAATCCGGGGTCTGGGATGTGGAGGGGGTGGGGGGGCGGGGATAGGTTTGGTTGATATCAACACTTCAGTCATCAACAATTGCATCATCAGAGAAATTGACATATAACTGACTTGGTAGGATATGTACAGCAAGTAGTGGACATAGAGAGAGAGAGAGAGAGGGAGAGATCAGAAAGCATAAGAATAAGTATCTACATTTGATTATTTACATTTGATTATTTACAATCCGGGGAGGTAGGATGTGGAAGGGAGGGTGTTAGTTTAGGGTTGAAGTTGCCTGGAGGTGTTCTTTTAGTGCGGTTTTGAAGGAGGATAGAGATGCCCTTTCTTTTATACCTGTTGGGAGTGCATTCCATATTGATGTGGCATAGAAGGAGAATGAGTTAAGACCTTTGTTAGATCGGAATCTGGGTTTGACGTGGTTAGTGGAGCTCCCCCTGGTGTTGTGGTTATGGCGGTCATTTACATTAAGGAAGTAGTTTGACATGTACTTCGGTATCAGGGAGGTGTAGCGGATTTTGTAGATTAGGCTCAGTGCAAGTTGTTTTACTCTGTCCTCCACCCTGAGCCAGCCCACTTTGGAGAAGTGGGTAGGAGTGAGGTGTGTCCTGGGGTGGAGGTCTAGAAGTAATCTGACTAGCTTGTTCTGGGATGTTTGGAGTCTAGATTTGAGGGTTTTGGAGGTGCTAGGGTACCAGGAGGTGCAAGCGTAATCGAAAAAGGGTAGAATGAGAGTTCACGCTAGAATCTTCATGGTGCTTTTGTTGACCAGAGAGGAGATTCTGTAGAGAAATCTCGTTCGTTGGTTGACCTTTTTATCATTTTATCACAGGAAAGATTAGCCTCTAGAATGGAACCTAGGTAGGTGACCTCATCTTTCCTGGTGATAACAATGTCACCTACTTTTATAGAGAAGTCACTGACTTTCTCAAGGTTGATGTGGGACCCAAATAGGATGGATTCCGTTTTACCCAAGTGTATGGATAGCTTGTTGTCAGCGAGCCAGGTGCAAATTCTACAGAGTTCAGCACTGAGGATTTTCTCCACCTGTGACTTGTCCTTGCTGGATACCAGCAGGGCCGAGTCATCCGCAAACAAGAACAATTCACAGTCGCATGCTGATGACATGTCGTTTATGTATATTAGAAACTGTAAAGGCCCTAATATACTGCCTTGGGGGACTCCACAGCTTACTGAGAGGGGGGGGAACACGGTGCCGTTCACCTCTACCACCTGTTCCCTCCCCTCCAAGTAAGATTGCATCCAGCTCCATGAGGTTTTATCAAATCCATTTGCTCTGAGTTTATCCAACAGTATAGCGTGGTTAACAGTGTCTGACCAGCGTGCTAACTGCATTTCAAATTGGCTTTGGCTCTTTAGCATTCACAAGAGATTTTCTAGTTCTTTGGAGAGAGAATTATTTTATATAATAAATACATATATATACACTACCGTTCAAAAGTTTGGGGTCACCCAAACAATTTTGTGGAATAGCCTTCATTTCTAAGAACAAGAATAGACTGTCGAGTTTCAGATGAAAGTTCTCTTTTTCTGGCCATTTTGAGCGTTTAATTGACCCCACAAATGCGATGCTCCAGAAACTCAATCTGCTCAAAGGAAGGTCAGTTTTGTAGCTTCTGTAACGAGCTAAACTGTTTTCAGATGTGTGAACATGATTGCACAAGGGTTTTCTAATCATCAATTAGCCTTCTGAGCCAATGAGCAAACACATTGTACCATTAGAACACTGGAGTGATAGTTGCTGGAAATTGGCCTCTATACACCTATGTAGATATTGCACCAAAAACCAGACATTTGCAGCTAGAATAGTCATTTACCACATTAGCAATGTATAGAGTGTATTTCTTTAAAGTTAAGACTAGTTTAAAGTTATCTTCATTGAAAAGTACAGTGCTTTTCCTTAAAAAATAAGGACATTTCAATGTGACCCCAAACTTTTGAACGGTAGTGTATATAAATATATATATATATATTAGGGCTGCAACAGTTAATCGATTAAAATCGATTATTAAAATAGTTGCCGATTAATTTAGTAATCGATTCGTTGGATCTATGCTATGCGCATGCGCAGAGGTTTTTTTTTTTTTTTTTTAAATACATTTTTATTTTTATTTTTTTTAATAAACCTTTATTTATAAACTGCAACATTGACAAACAGCTGAGAAACAATAATCAAAATAAGTATGGTGCCAGTATGCTGTTTTTTTTCAATAAAATACTGGATAGGATAGAAATGTAGTTTGTCTCCTTTATCCGATTATTAATCGATTAATCGAAGTAATAATCGACAGATTAATCGATTATCAAATTAATCGTTAGTTGCAGCCCTAATATATATATATATATATATATATATATATATATATATATATATATATATATATATATATATATATATATATATATATATATATATATATATATATATCTACTGTATGTTTATATAAATGTGTGTGTATATATTTTTTTTTTAGTACCAATGATTTGTCACAAACACACGATATGCATGTATAGGTATTTATATATATATATATATATATATATATATATATATATATATATATATATATATATATATATATATATATATATATATATATATATATATATATATATATATATATATATATATATATAGTAATAATCCAGGATTGTAGGCTCATACAATTTATTTGTTTGTCTTGTCTTTGTTGCACAAGATGCGGTTCCACCACACAACAACCCCAACGTGCGTCTCCCCTCTTTCCCCGGCAATACTCGAACGCTATACTGTCTATCATCGACGTCACTTCCCTATCTCTCCCCCGGAAGTCCCGCCCCCACCCAAAGTCATTGGCTAACACCCCGTAGCCAGCCACTACAGTATTTATATATACCTGTATATCAGTGAAAAAAGTTGGAGCACCTATTATATTCATTTCATTCCCTTTTTAAAAATTGTACATGCTTAATGTTTCATTTTAAAATCATGTTTTGTTGCATACAATTGTGTGTGCGCACTGTGAAGTGTTTTAGTTGAACGCTGGCTTAAGCTGTACTTTACCTTTTTATCGCACAAGAGGGAGTCCCTCAATTAGAAATGAAGACACTTGGTAATATTTTATATTTTTTGAATACAAAAAAATGAATGTTGTCTAAGTTGCTGTGTTATAAAAATATATTTAAATATATATATTTGTAATGATTATTTGATTTGAGCAGTGTTTGGTTATGATTTTTTTCCCCCTTTCAGGTTGTCCCCTGCCAATGGTACGTCTCACAGGGCAGGGGGAGGAGCTTGATGACGTCACCGCCTCTCACAGAGTCTTGCACACACGCTGAGCGTAAACGAGGCTCGTCCATCGTTGTTTTGTGTGTGTGTGTGTGTGTTTTCTGCACGCTGAGATGAGCCAACATGTCGAGGGGAGCTGGCATGGATTTTAGACGGCAAGAAACGGTCCCTGTTAACAAACACGCGCCTTGTGTTTGCACGCAGGCTGCGGGGGGCTTCACGGTGATGTGAGGAGGAGGAGGAGGAGGAGGAGGAAGGTGGCGGACGAGAAAGGCGCTGCCTCGTCTTCTAAGAGGATAAAGAAAAAGGGAAAGCTATTTTTATTCCCGGGGACACAATGAGCAGTGGGCTGGGTGAGAGCTCCGTGCGTGTGGCACTGAGGTAAGGATGCTTCTTCTTCTTCTTCTTCTGGCTCACACCTGCAGCAGAAACACTCATTGTCCATCCACGCCACACGTGCGAGTCCAATTATAGCACCCTTTCTTTATACCTGTGTATTGTGGTGTGATCATCATGTAAAGAGAGTGCAGCAAACACTCTCAAAAGCCCCAAAATGTCAATAAATGCGTCGATTAAGGTGCATATGTGTTGAGTGACAGCCATCTTTGTCATGTAATCCAGATCCTTGTTGTTAGACTTTGACACACAACTTTTGTGTGCTGTGTCTCAGGTGTACCTATGTGGCCCAGTGTGTATAATGGCATGTCACGCTCAAGGGGGTCAGGTTTCCACCTTTTCAGTTCTTTATAGATCTATTCTTCCACTTTTCAATAGAGCAGCTAAGAAGGGTGGAGCCTTGCTCGCATGAAATGCATCTTTATTTTTTTTTGTATGATGCCTCGTGGCTATCATAAGCATTTGATTAGTTGTTCATTTTGGGTCAGGGTGTGGTCCCAAGTCAGCCCAGCAGACCACCATCTGATGTCAGTCACTTGAGCGGCTGCCTGTGTGATACCTTCATTATAGGTCAGATAACAATATTTTGATATTATTTGCAGATGTTTGAATCTGAACAGTTCAAGCGGATAGGTAAACTCCTAATATATATATATATATGTACGTTATTTAATTTGTGTGAATTATTTCATATAAAATATTAGTGTATTTTATTGCATTCATCATTTTATTGTGTTTTTTTAATATCATGTAATTTAATAATTTAGTTTTCAGGTCTTTGCTTGCTTCAATGCTATTTATTTTGAGTGTACTATTTAAAATATTAGTGTATTTTATTGCATGATGAATGCAATAGAATACACTAATATTTGATTGTCAAATTTTTTTTTTATACATAATATAATTTAATAATTTAGTTTGCATGGATTTAGCTTGATTTAATGCTATTTCATTTGTATGTATTATTTAAAAAAAACAATCATATGAAATATTAGTGTATTTTATTGCATTCATCATTTGATTGTCTTTAATATATTTTCTTTTTATAAAATGTAATTAAATAATTTAATTTGCAGGGCATTTGCTTGATTTTAAATTTATTTAAAATATTTTAAATTCAGTTTAAAAAGGGAAAAAATACATATAATTTAACAACATTGATTTCATTGATAAATGGTACATAATTTAATTTATATTGATTTTAATTTACTCTGTTCATACAAAAATGTGATTTTATATTATGACCGTGGTTGCATTTCTGTGGTGCTCGACTATATATATATATATATATATATATATATATAAAATTTTAAATACAGTATGCTCCAATCTAATATATTTAATTTATTTTGATTTAAGTATTTTTGTGGCAATTTTATCAGCACCCTACACTGTGTGACCCTGCTGTTGCGCCATGTAATGATAATTTAGAAACATTTTTTTTTTTCCCTACATAAAATAGCCAGCCATGTTTTGGGTTCACATTAAAAACGTACAGATAAATTGCACACAACATTGTAATCTGCCATAATCTCAATATTATGTTAGACGCTTTCAGTCTTTGTTTCAACACAATAAATCGCCATGGTGACGCCCTTATAATGCTGACATGTGAAAGCTGCTCAAAGGTGCCTCTCCCCTGCCTGTAACAGTTTAGGTGTGTGTGTGTGTGCGTGTGTGTGCAAGAATCAGTTCGCACTTTGCCAACCAGCACATGCCTTAGCCTGCAAGCTGTCTGCACCGTCCTAATCTTTGTGAGGATCTATTTTGATATAATATATCGCAGAAAAAATGTCATGCTACATTAAAGCATGTTTACTTCATCATTGGACCTTCATAGGTGATTTCTCCTATCTTTGAAGCAGGCACACACCCACGTGCGCGCGTGTAAATGTGTCACCATGGTTACGTAACAGCCGGTGTTGCAAATGTTTATTTAGTAGTATAAGCGAAAGCAACAAAATAAGTTAACAATCCATCCTGCCATATAGTGAGTCATGCTGAAGTTGCACCTCACTGTCCTGGAGGTGGACTTTCAATTATTGATCGGGTGGCTTCAAATTCGGCGTTGTACTGTAATATTCAAAAGAGATATAGTATTTCTCTGAGTAATTAGATGTATGACGGATATGCTGCTTACTTGTCCACTGACTTTGGCATTTTTGTTCACTTTAAAGGATTAATTGCCATTATTTTGATAATAGTAATATGAAATGGGTGTTTATAATGATTCACAATTTCAATAAATCTATTTGTAATGCAAAGAAATATGTATATATTTTTAATTTTTATTATAAAGTACAGTAAAACCTTGTTCATTACTGGTATCAAAAACAGGCCTGACTGTGGTAAAAAAAATTATGATTTAAATGATTTAATATTTTCAAAGCGAGATTATTGTTTACAACCTTCTAAAAAGTTTTTTATTTAACATTATTTGAGCCCTCCAGACATACAGTACCCGTGAAGTAATGCTTCCTGAGGCTGAGCCAATCAGTGGCCACGATACTGAACCGTGTGCTCTGGTTGGTTTGGTCTCCTCAAGTGGCCAATGCCACTGTAGTTTTCATATTTTTAGTTTAATTAGTAGGGGTGCACAAAAAAAATTATCGAATCATAATTTTCACAAATCTAAAAAAAAAAATTCAAAAATGCATTGTCCATCCAATACAAGTTTCCACCCCCTCGCCCATTATTGATTATGGTTGAGGGCAAAGGCTGAGAGCCTGCTGCCATGACACAAATGTGTGTGTGTGTGTGTGTGTGTGTCCAGCCGGGCTTGTTTGTGATGAATATTCATGAAGCAACTCAAATGAACTGAAGCACAGCAGGCTGCTGCTCCCCATCTGCCAGCTGCTACCCTCTGATAGATACCTAAGAAATTATTTGTCTTTATTAACTACACGTTAATGCCGTCTTTTTTTCCATATTGCGTGCCTGCCCACTGACCTTTGACCTCGTTAATGAAGGAATGACCCTGCATTTATTTTCCTGGGAAGCCTGAAAGATGTCGCCATGGTGATAGTGGAAGCTCTGAAGGACATGGATCAGTCAGTACAATACTCCAGTAAATCTTTAATTATGGCACATATTTCCCCCCATATACCCTCATTTGAACTTTTTATGATTATCTGTCAGAGGTGTGTGTGTGTGTGTGTGTGTGTGTGTGTGTGTGTGTGTGTGTGTGTGTGTGTGTGTGTGTGTGTGTGTGTGTGTGTGTGTGTGTGTGTGTGTGGACTATATTGCCAAAAGTATTTGGCCACCTGCCTTGACTTGCATATGAACTTGAAGTGCCATCCCATTCCTTACCTATAGGGTTCATTATGATGTCTGTTCACCTTTTGCAGCTATTACAGCTTCAACTCTTCTGGGAAGGCTGTCCACAATGTTGCAGAGTGTGTTTATAGGAATTTTCGACCATTCTTCCAAAAGCGTATTGGTGAAGTCACACACTGATGTTGGTTGAGAAGGCCTGGCTCTCAGTCTCCGTTCTAATTCATCCCAAGGGTGTTCTATCGGGTTCATGTCAGGACTCTGTGCAGGCCAGTCAAGTTCATCCACACCAGACTCTGTCATCCATGTCTTTATGGACCTTGCTTTGTGCACTGGTGCACAGTCATGTTGGAATAGGAAGGGGCCCGCTCCAAACTGTTCCCACAAGGTTTTTTTTTTTTTTTTTCCCAGAAAGAAATACAATCATGTGTGCTTACAGACAGTATCCCTGCAGACTGTATTGATCTATATTGATATATAATGTATTTATTGTGTTTTTTATGTTGATTGAACTAAAAAAAAAAAAAAAAAAAACATTATTATTTTTTTTTTTTAAATTTCTTGCGCGGCCCGGTACCAATCGGTTGGGGACCACTGCTTTACACCACTGCACCCGACGCTTTGCATTGGACTTGGTGATGTATGGCTTAGATTCAGCTGCACGGCCATGGAATCCCATTCCATGAAGCTCTCCGCGTACTGTATGTGGGCTAATTGGAAGGTCACATGAAGTTTGGAGCTCTGTAGCAACTGACTGTGCAGAAAGTCTTTGCACTATGCGCTACAGCATCCGCTGACTCCTCTCTGTCAGTTTACGTGGCCTACCACTTCGTGACTGAGTTGCTGTTGTTCCCAAACTTCCATTTTCTTATAATAAACCCGACAGTTGACTTTGGAATATTTAGGAGCGCGGAAATTTCACGACTGGATGTGTTGCACAATTGCACTGGATTTGTCCTATGACAGTTCCACGCTGGAAATCACTGAGCTCCTGAGAGCGGCCCATTCTTTCACAAATGTTTGTAGAAACAGTCTCCATGCCTAAATGCTTGATTTTATACACCTGTGGCCGGGCCAAGTGATTAGGACACCTGATTCTGATCATTTGGATGGGTGGCCAAATACTGTTGGCAATATAGTGAGATATATATATATATATATATATATATATATAGCCAAAAGTATTAGGCCACCCATCCAAATTATCAGAATCAGGTGTCCTAATCACTTGGCCCTGCCACAGGTGTGTGTGTGTGTGTGTGTATATATATATATATATATATATATATATATATATATATATATATATATATATATATATATATATATATATATATATATATATATATACACACACCTGTGGCAGGGCCAAGTGATTAGGAGCGCCCCCACTACCACGGGGACCACGCTAGCCTATATATATACATATATATATATATGTGTGTATATATATATATATGTATGTATAAAATAAATCACATTTAAGTCAATATTTAAATAAGTTTAAACATGGCATTAAGCAATACTTTTGAGTTTTTAAAAAAATGTTTTAATCTTTTTATAGAATAACAATTTACTAAGGCTGGTATGTATTTTTTATTTTTTTTAAATGTATTTTAATATCAGCACCCTCTGCCGGGAAAGGTGGCGTCACTGCAACACCTGCACTAGCTCTGCCTCCAAACAAATTGCACCGATGTCATCCCTATTTTTCTCATGTCCACTAGGGGTCACATTTGCATGTTTTTTTTGTCATGATAAACGACATAAAGGGTGGCCAAAGTGCGGCGTGGGGTCTCCACTCGTGGTTCGCAGAATCGCAGCTTGTTTGCTCGCAGCAAAAAATACAGTATAAAGTAGAAAGTCAAGAAAAAAATTTCAAATGTTGATACCAATAATTACACAAAGCTTTGTAAAATAAATGGGAAAAAAAATCTTAATATGGCATTTCCGCCAGGCAACAGCATATTTTTTTTGAGTTACTAATATGCTACTGCTATGAAGGCTACGCATAGAAGGTGCTATCCATTATTCACTTAATGTATTGTGGTCATTATGTCATTAAAATAATGTTGCTATGGTAACCTGGACGTAGAAGGACACTACAGACTGAAATGGTCCTTGATGTCAGCACCAAATGTTGTCTGTTCCTAAAAACAGACTCATTGTAGCCCGACTTGCAGTACATAGTAGCAATACACCTGCTGGCAGATGCACTCTGACAGTCTGAGTATGTGCGCGGTTACATAACACAAACATCATGCCGACCTGAAGGCATTTTTGATGCACTTAGTGGGGTTGTGTCATCAAGTCAGAAGGTACACAGAAGCCTGTGCTTAAAAAAGGAAGTGTGTTAGATATTGTGTTGTTAAATCATGCATTAATGCTGTATACAAAATAATATGATGTGGCAAATAGGTCAGGGGTGTCCAAAGTGCGCCTCGGGGGCTATTTGTTTTTTTTTTTGGCCTGTGACACATTCTGAAGACAAAATAAAAACATTACCGATAAGAAAATGCAATTTTGGTAGAAATTGCCATTGGGTTAAAACAATTTGGCCGGGGGCTGGGCTGTGTGTGTGTGTGTGTGTGTGTGTGTGTGTGTGTGTATATATATATATATATATATATATATATGAGCGCACTTTCAGCGCGCGATGATGTCACGTTATCGATGAGAAAATGCATTTTTAGACAATATGATTTGCCTGAGCGGCTAGGAGACACCGTGAGTAGCAAGCGGTACAAAGTGGATAAGAAAAGACAGAAACATTTTTTATTTTTTATTTTTATTTTTATTTTTATTTTTTTTAATACTTGGGACTTCCCGCAGACCTGATTTTGGACGCTGGCTGGCCTGATCCGGCCCGCGGGCCATAGTTTGGGGACCCCTGATGTAGAATTAGCTTAAAATATAGCATGCTAACCGTTAGCATGTATCAAGTACCAAATCATATGTCTCTGAGGTGTTCATCTGCAAAATTGGCTAAAAAGTTAACATTTTAAAGTTAGTAAGCAAGAATGATTACGTTAGCATGCCGTTACTATGTGTCAAATGCAAAGTTATATGACTCTGAGGTGTTTGGCTGCAAAATTGGCTAAAGAAGTTAGCATTTTGATGTGGGTATGCTATAAGGATAATGTTAGCATGCTAACAGTTAGCATGTTTCAAGTACCGAGTTATATGACTCTGAGGTGTTCGCCTGCAAAATTGGATAAAAAAGTTAGCATTTTCATGTTACAATGATTATGTTAGCACGCTAACCGTTAGCATGTGTCAAATGTCAAATCATGTGACTCTGAGGTGTTCTGCTGCAAAATTGGTACAAGTTAGCATTTTCATGTTAGTATGCTTGAACGATAATATTACCATGCTAACAGTTAGCATGTGTCAAATACGAAGTTATGACTCTAAGTTCCCAGTGTGAGCTTGAGTGTTGACTCTTAAAAAAATATTTGAAGACTTCGCTTTTTAGAAAAGCTTTTAGTTAATGGACTTAACTTTTTCTTTTAATTACTTCTATGATGTTGCCCCTGTTGTTTTAATTTAATTTTTGTTTACATTCACCTATGTTTTGTAAAACATTTTATCTGTGAAAATTGCTTTATAAATAAAAAGGCTTACCAAGGCTGCAAAATTGGCTAAAAAAATTAGCACATTTATGTTAGAATGCTAGCATGCTAACATTAACGTGTTAACGGTTAGCATGTGTCAAGTACCAAGTTATGAATTGGCTAAAAAAGTTAGCATGCTGAATTTAGTAATGCTGCCTTAGGCTGAGCCAATCAGTGACCACAATACTGCACAGCGAGGTCTGATTGTTTTGGTACACACTCGTACTGTAGTATTGATATTTTTTGGTCATTTCTATTCTTGAAATGCTTAATTGAGGGCAAAATTATGTAGACTATGCTTTGTTACTGATTACACAAAACTAAGATATGGATAGATAGTTAAGCAGATATTGATCGACCTATATTGGTTAGTATTTTTAATGTTTAAAATGTATCAAAGTGACCCCCCCGCCTTCAATTTTGATTTATGCGGCCCTCACTGGAAAAAGTTTGGACACCCCTGATTTAGGTCAAAGAATGAGTCAGTGTCCTGAGAGGTGATTTGATCAGCATGACTAACGTTCTATGACTTCATCTCCGCAGAGCGGATTGATCGGCATTAACGACACAATCACGTTATCTGCTCCTTTGCATTGTTTTACTGCAATTTATCGGTACTTTACTTTATTTGTTGTTTTTAATTCTAAAGTTTCCGTGCGCTGGGATTTCCTTTCTGTGTGTGCTTGTGAGGAATCAGTGTTTCTGAGGCTGTCACTGTAATCGCAGTAATGAGCCCGAGAGCTGGAAGCGAACATGAACTGTTGCATTAGGGACAGGCAGACAAAGCCTGTGTGTGTTTGTGTGCGTGTGTGTATGTACAACTATTAGTCATTGCGTAAGAGGCACCTGTCCACCAGAGCTAATCTCATTAAAGGCAAAAACTGTATGTTTTGTTTGCGCTAATGTTGTGGTGTATAAAAAATACAATACTGTATCACCGTTTCATTTATCCATAGCTTAAAGCAGGGTTGTCAAAGTCATTTTAGTTCAGGGGCCGCGTGGAGGAAAATCTATTCCCAAGTGGGCCGGGATGGTAAAATCATGGCATGATAACTTAAAAATAAAGACAAGTCCAGGTTGTTTTCATTGTTTTACTTTGGCTAAAAATAGAACGAGCACATTCTGAAAATGTACAAATCACAAATAATCCTCTGGACAAAACACTTCAAGTTTGTTGAAAATTCTGAGGGAATTTGTGCCGCTTCAAAAACACAATGAGCTTAGACTTCGTCTCAGTGTATCTACAAAGCCAGGATTAAACTTTAAGTCACAGTCTTTCTGGAATTGAACAAAAACCACAACATTAAGATTAAAAGATTAAAGTACCAATGATTGTCACACACACACTAGATGTGGTGAAATTTGTCCTCTGCATTTGACCTATCCCCTTGGGGAGCAGTGGGCAGCAGCGGCGCCGCGCCCGGGAATCATTTTGGTGATTTAACCCCCAACTCCAACCCTTGATGCTGAGTGCCAAGCAGGGAGGGAAACTGGTCCCATTTTTATAGTCTTTGGTATGACTCGGCTGGGATTTGAACTCCAACCTACCGATCTCAGGGCGGACACTCTAACCACTAGGTAAACTCTTCTAGGTATCAAATACCGCCTTTATCATGTCCACGTATCAATCCAGTACTAACTCAACAAACCGTAAGAAACATAGGTAAAAACTATTCAAAAGGGTTAAGTTCACTTTTCTCGTGTTTGACAGAGACATTTTGGGGCAACGAGAGTGCCAAATAGCGATGTGTTCGGAGCAGAAGACATAAAACGGTAGGTTTTAAGTTTCATGTGGGTCGAGGAGGAACCACAGTCACCCTTTACTTCTTGCTTGGCCCCGGTATAAACCGTTTGGTTGCCTAACAGAATTGCTATTGTGACATCCAGTGGACACATTTAAAACAGCAGTTTATTTAGTAAAAAACAAAAACAGCTCATTTAATACTTGGCAAACTCGTCACACGGGCTGGATAAAACCTGTTTGCGAACCTGATCTGGCCCGCGGGCCGTACGTTTGACACCCCTGGCCTAAAGACTATATATACTAATACTATGATATGCTGTGGTACACATAAAGATTTTCTAAATTTGAAGAGATTTTAAGTCTGTAACAAACCTACGGCTGGGCGTCTATCACGATATATCACAATAGACACGTAATCGATATAGAAAAATGGGTTCGATAAAACGTTTTTTTTTCCGCCTTTGTCGGAAGAAACGGGAAGTTGCGAAACAAGGTTGGTCGCACGAACAAAGGCACTTGTTTAGTGGGAGTGACATGCTAACAGGCAATCGAGTGACTGTATTAACGATCAAGTTGGGTGGCGCTATCTTGTTGTTTTTTTCATGCAGTGAGAAGAGAAAGTAAAAATGAAGACATTTTGGATACAACAGGGAAAGTCACCTAGACCGTATGGCAGTGTTTCGGATTTTTTCAAAGGAACCGTCGTCACACCAATGTGCACCAAGACCGGTAATACCACACCACCTAAGCCGTGCTCACCCTTTAGAGCAGTAGTCCGATTGGTACCGGGTCGCACAAGAAATTAAGAAAAATATATATATATTTTTATTTTTTATTAAATCAACATAAAAAGCACAATATATACATTATAGATCAATACAGTTTGCAGGGATACAGTCCGTAAGCACACATGATTATATTTCTTTATTAAAAAAAATAAAAATAAAAAATAAATGTAAAAAAAATTTCTATTTTTTTTTCAATTCAACACAATTCTCGATTCAAAAACGATTTTTCCCCGATTCAAAACTATTCTCTATTCATTCAATACATAGGATTTCAGCAGGATCTACCCCAGTCTGCTGACATGCAAGCAGAGTAGTAGATGTTTGTAAAAAGCTTTTATAATTGTAAAGGACAATGTTTTATCAACTGATTGCAATAATGTAAATTTGTTTTAACTATTAAATGAACCAAAAATATGACTTATTTTATCTTATATTGGACACAGTGTGTTGTCAAGCTTATGAGATGCAATGCAAGTGTAAGGCACTGTGACGCTATTGTTCTTTTTTTTTGTATTGTTTTATAAATGTCTAATGATAATGTCAATGAGGGATTTTTAATCACTGCTATGTTGAAATTGTAACTAATATTGATACTGTTGTTGATAATATTCATTTTTGTTTCACTACTTTTGGTTTGTTCTGTGTCGTGTTTGTGTCTCCTCTCAATTGCTCTGTTTATTGCTGTTCTGAGTGTTGCTGGGTCTGGTTTGGTTTTGGAATTGGATTGCATTGTTATAGTATTGCTGTGTATTGTTTTGTTGGATTGATTAATTTAAAAAAAAAAAAAAAAAAAATTTTTAAATTACAAAAAATCGATTTTTTAAAAATGAGAATCTATTCCGAATCGCACAACGTGAGAATCGCGATTCGAACTCGAATCGATTTTTTCCCACATCCCTACTGAGTAGGTATTCCGACAAGTTGGCACACTTTGACAGCCATTTAGGAGCCGAAAAGTAACGTGTGGGCGAGCAGTCAGACTCGACTGGTGGACAATGACGTGAGTTCCTAAAACATTATTTTCACATGTTTTCTGCGTTGTGATGCAACCATTTTTTTGCATCAGTCTATTTTGTCAAATATTTATTAACGATTATCGCTTTTTGACGACATCTTGGTCGAAAGAACGTGACCTGTTCTTTCAGATCAGCAAAATTATGTCCATATACGAAGGGAACTGCGTAGACTTTAAAAAAATCGGAATTGCACTGTTCACATTGACATTGAAAAATCAGATAGAGGTCACTTACTGCCCAAAAAATCGGAATTGACCTGCCGTGTGAACAAACTCACCGACTGACTGGCATCAGCTCTCTATCTTAAATGCTAACATAAAAACAAGAGACATTAGCGTCTTTCCCCTTTAAGAAACGACATACCCCAATCTAAACTTATATAAACACATTACTGTCCTAGCAACTAAGATATTCAGATTCCATTAAACCTACGAGCTGTGCTCTTTTAGAACAGAGTGATCGTTCTTTACTCCAAGGAATACGCAACGAGGTGTTTTTACGGTGCGTTCAAAGACCACAACGCCCGCCAGAGTGATCGTTCTTTACTCCGAGGAATACGCAACGAGGTGTTTTTACGGTGCAATCAAAGACCACAACGCCCGCCAGAAATAATAAATAATATATTTTATTTGTTACGCACTTTTGATAGACATAAATCTTAAAGTGTTACAGTACGAACCAATATTTAAAACAATAAAAGCTTAGCCAAATAGTAAGATTAAAACAGGAAACATGCAAAATAGTGACTTTTCAAAGAGTGTTGTCTATTTTTTTTGGTTATTTAAAACAAAAAATAACTTAGTCAAAAGATTTCAATGTGTACTTTTTGAGCACATGCAACAACATCGCAATAATAATAATAATAATCTTGATGTCACATTTTCATATCGTTACATCCCCAGGCGTAAACACGGACTTCATGATCCGCTGAATAGCCCCAATGCTTTTTCTTTTTTTTTATCCTTGGTTGGCTTATTTTATGCAGCACTGACTCAGGCTTTCCCTACAGATATGCAGAGCTTTGCTCACTATGGCAATGCCAGCAATAATTACAATTTTATTTAAGAGGTAATTATCCGGACAAATTTACTCTTCACACAAATCACACCACAGGACAATTTTAGAAGAAATAAGATAATCGGGCGTTTGCTGATCGGAAAGTGGAAAATTGGGACATGAATCGCCCAATTGATTTAATGTCTGACGGATTAGGAATAGAATTTGTTAGCATTTGGGCAATAGTTGAGAAAAATGAATTAGAATTTGCTTTTAGTTTCTAATTTTGTATGTAATTAGATGTAATTTACTTTAAACTATATGATAACTAGCTTTAATGATCAATATATACATTGAAATTATCGTGATATCAGGATACAGTCCCTAATGAAGTCCAGCTAATTCTTAGTAATGCTAAAAACATTACATAGCGCTATTTAAATGTTTTTAAAAAATATATATAGTACTTATTACTATTATTTAATCAAGTAAAATTTTATTAATTGTGTTATTAATTATGATATGATTACATAAGGTAAAATGTAATTATTATTATTATTATTATTATTTAATCAGTTTTATGTATGTGCGTTTGCGTGTGCTGTTTTACGTTGCTAATCAAATGTAAAAAGTATTTAAGAAATGGAATTGTAATATGTATAAATACAGTGAATTATTATAAATCGTATTATATCAAAAAACAATAACACCAATTTAAATATAATAATATTATTATTTTGTGTGTTTCTTGTGCTATTGTCCTGCTTTTTCCGTGTTCCTGGCGACAAATATTAAGGAATTCACAGTAAGTGGTAAATGTTTCCTTTTAATCTCCATCCATGTGACGACTTAAGCTTTTCCTTTTCTTTTTCATCTTCCTTACAGTTGACCGAAAGTGTCCTAATTCATGTGCATGTTTTACTCCTATACGCTTGAATGCGCTTGAAAAGTCTGTGCGTGCCTATTTTAGGCTCAGTCATATTAGATAAAGTATCAAATGTACTGTAACTTGTCTCCCAGTGGGTGTGAGGACCACCGTGTGTAGTAAGGCAGCAGTGGTGTTCCATTTCCAAGGAAAAACATGCAACAAGGAAACCTGTGTGTGTCTTGTCGAAAAGGCAGATTGGTTTGCTCAAAGGTCAGATTTTTTTATTCAACCTGAGGGAGAAAAAGTGTTTTAACTGGAAACAGTCACTCACAATTGGTCTGTTTTTGGTACAAACATCAGATTATCTGAATAATGTTTAATGTATGTACTGTATGCCTTTGTGTGCCGTATAGAACAATAGGACGTACTGTTTCATATAAATGTTTTAAATTGTTTAATACAATTATTAAATATAAATAAAGAAGTGTAATAATTTACTTATTTAAAAAAAAAAAAAAAATTGTAGTAAAACTCTAAGAAGACTCAACATTGTTTTTACATTTATATAAAATGTGAGTGTTTATGTATTGGTGTATCATAGTAAAACCAAATGACACTTTGCAAAAGAAATTTTATTTTTCATTATGTAATTGTATATAAAAAAAAGATAAAACACTAAATTTTGGTTAAAGGAAGTTTTTAATTACATAGAAATTGGCACATGACAAAGTCAAAATACTGTAATTTAATATGAACATATTATAATAACTTTTTTTAAATTGTTTAATAACATTAATGAATATAAATAAAGAAGTGTAATAAATTCTGTTTTTTAAACGTTTTCATTTATAGTAGAAATTGATGAAGACAGTGTTCTTTTTAATTTTGTGTAAGTGTTTACGTATCGGTTTATCATATAAAAACAAAATGACACTGCAAATTTTTTTTAATTTTTAAAAAAAAAAAGTTATTTTTTATAATGTCATTTTTTTGAAACACTAAATATTGGTGTGTGTATATATATATATATATATATATATATATATATATATATATATATATATATATATATATATATATATATATATATATATATATATACACATACATACCGGTGTGTGTGTGTGTGTGTGTGTATATATATATATATATAATATTATATATATTATTTGTAATTATTATACTTATGTAATTTGAAATATTTTCAAATACAAAATTTTGGTTAAAATAAAGTTGTTAATTAAATAGAAATTGGCATGACAGGGTCAAAAAAACTTTAATTCAAACAAAACATAATTCCTCTGACTTTTTTTAATTGTTTGATAATTTTTTATGAATATAAATAAAGAAGAGTAGCAAATTACATGTTAAATTATTTAATGATTTAAGTAAAGTCTGAATGTCATTAAAACAGTTAGCTCCATCTTTTGACACTTCTCCAACTCCCGTCCTTGCACGCTACACCGCTACAACAAAGATGACGGGGAGAAGACGCTGCCGGAGGTGAGGCACGAAAAAAGACAGCCCACAAAACGGCGCATCCGTAAACGACTGTCAGAAAGCGGCTTGAAGATGGTCTGTAAAACATAATATACGCAACATTTTGACCAAAGAACCACCATTAAATGTTATGTAGACCACAAGGAAGTGTTTTACATTTAGAAAAAATAATAATAATATGACTCCTTTAATGTGCCCTATAATTCGGTGTGCCTTATATATGAAAGATGAAAAAATATTTAAAAAAAATAGACCATTCATTGCCATTGCGCCTTATAATCCGGTGCGTCCTATGGTCTGGAAAATACAGTGTGTGTGTGTCTGTGTGTCTGTCTGTCTGTCTGTCTGTGCGGTAAAGGTAATATATTAATACATATGAATAAATTAATAAAAACATAACATTGAAAGAATAATAGTAGTAATTATAGCGTTAAATAAAATAGAAAATAACACAATAAAAACCTTAAGAAGAGTTTAATATGATCAGTAAAAAAGCCTGATTAAAAAGGTGTGTCTTTAACCTTTTTTTTTTTTGTCTGCACTTTACTGGGAAACATTTAATTGTCTGTGAACACTAAACTCTACCCTCATTGTCAGGCTGATACAGTAATGGCACCTTGTCAGGTTTTGGGAAGGTGGCCAAAGATCTTTAAGAGCGTAAACCAGACTAAGACATTTAATTGCTTTCTGCTCAGACCATCCCTGCTTTTTATTTTTTCACACAGTGTTATACATTGTTGTCAGAAGTATCGATACACAACTGCAACACAAACACTGGCATCCATTCAGGCCGCTACATGAATGAATGGGAGAGTCTTTTTCAATGTGTGTGTTGCCATGGACACGCCAGGCAAAGTAGCCCTTTGCATGCACACAAACACACATTGTGTCGCGTGCAAAGAGTTGTGTATTACGCATGCCAGACTGTTATTGCAAAGTGGGGATGAAAACTACTTTTATAGGTAGATATTGTCCATCCAGGCTGGACAGTGAGTTCAGCAGAGTGGGTTCTTTCTGGCAGGAAATGATGTCATGGCATTTATTTAAGGAGGAGCAAATTCTTAATGAAATCCAGGGTGGGTTGTGTTTACTCTCCTGAACAGCGAGTGTACTGTGAGGTGTGTGCTGGCGCTTTTCAAGGCGTGAAATACAGCTCACACACACACACACAGTGTGGAACCACAACTAAATTACTATTCGGTTCTATTGAGATGTTTTTGAGTTGGAATGAAGGAATGAAGGCAGACTGGATGCAACTGTGACTCATGTTCCCTCCCTTAAAGTACACTGAGACACTTCATTAGGTACACCTGCACAGCTTGTGATTCACGACAAACGTTTTTTACAAAACAGCGGAACTTTGATTTACGAATTGGTTCTTGAACATGGTTCGTTAATCGAAGTTTGTATAGCGAAGCAAATTTCTCCATGTATTTCATGCCAGAAAATATGTGTCCCACATAAGTCCATCAAGCTATTTACTAACATCATGTGGGTTATATTGGCATTGTTCAAAACTTGGGAATTTGGATGTACAGCCCTTTGAGACACTTGTGATTTACGGCTATATAAATAAACATTGATTGATTGATTGATTGATGTATGAATAATGGGTTTCCTTTTCTGGCATGTTGACCTGTAGGCCTACTTCAAAGTCACGCATATTTGAAATAAACCAGCTAATATTGATCTTTTTCCACCAGGATTCGTCCTCAGTTGGCCAGAGAGAAGATCGAGGGATGCCATATTTGCACTTACGTGATGCCCGGGGAGCCGCAGGTGTTCTTGGGCAAGGACAAGGCCTTCACTTACGACTATGTCTTTGACATGGACAGTCAGCAGGACGCCATCTACAGCCACTGCACCGAGAGACTTATCGAGGGCTGCTTGGAGGGCTACAACGCCACCATATTTGCATACGGGCAGGTCAGTTGGATGCCCTTTCTTCATTATTGCCAGCATAAATCCTACTTGTCGTTGAACTATATACAGTGTATATATATATATATATATATATATATATATATATATATATATATATATATATATATATATATATATATATATATATATATATATATATATATATATATATATATATATATATATATATATATATATATATATATATATATATATATATTTCTGTATACATACATACATATACAGTCATGGTCAAAAGTTGACATACACTTGTAAAGAACATAATGCCATGGCTGTCTTGAGTTTCCAATAATATCTTCAACTCTTATTTTTTTATGATAGAGTGATTGGTGCACATACTTGTTGGTCACAAAAAACATTCATGAAGTTTGGTTCTTTTATGAATGTATTATGGATCTACTGAAAATGTGACCAAATCTGCTGGGTCAAAAGTATGCATACAGCAATGTTAATATTTGGTTACATGTCCCTTGGCAAGTTTCACTGCAATAAGGCACTTTTGGTAGCCATCCACAAGCGTCTGGCAAGCTTCTGGTTGAATTTTGGACCACTCCTCTTGACAAAATTGGTGCAGTTCAGCTAAATGTGTTGGTTTTCTGACAAGGACTTGTTTCTTCAGCATCGTCCACACGTTTAAGTCAGGACTTTGGGAAGGCCATTCTAAAACCTTAATTCTAGCCTGATTTAGCCATTCCTTTACCACTTTTGACGTGTGTTTGAGGTCATTGTCCTGTTGGAACACCCAACTGAGCCCAAGACCCAACTTCCAGGCTGATGATTTTAGGTTGTCCTGAAGAATTTGAAAGTAATCCTCTTTTTTCGTTGTCCCATTTACTCTCTGTAAAGCACCAGTTCCATTGGCAGCAAAACAGGCCCAGAGCATAATACTACCACCACCATGCTTGACGGTAGGGATGGTGTTCCTGGGACTAAAGGCCTCACCTTTTCTCTTCCAAACATATTGCTGGGTATTGTGGCCAAACAGCTCAATTTTTGTTTCATCTTACATCACATGGACAAAGATAAGACCTTCTGGAGGAAAGTTCTGTGGTCAGTTAGTTAGTTGTTAGTTAGTTAGTTTTTTCTTGCTGAACCAATTTGTTTAATGTAAGCAATATCCTCCTGAGAACCAGCGTCCTTCACAGTGGACATTTTGCATTAGTTTTGGGGACGCTGCGTTTCTTAACAGGATGTAGTGCAGAGTTGACTTACATTTATATTAATGAAAACACAAAATGTAAGTTTCTTTGTTTTACTAATTCAAAGAAATCCAACTAATATTACATCTTGTTTTCTTACCAGTCTTATATAATGATAAAATAACAATGGCCTCAAAAGAAACTTCAGCTTCATCAGGAGGGAGGAGACCGGAAAAAAAACAACCAGGTTAGATTCACAGAGTACGTTACCATAGTAACTGACTTGGAGTTGTACCTCTCTTTTTTGGAACAGGAAACCCTGAATTTCCCTCCTCTTGGGGATTCCAGCAGGGAGTAGAGCGGGGTGCACATGCTGCATTCCACATAAATCGCCATGGCGACCACCCCCATCCCCACTGTTTCCACAGAGAGCCTCTCGCCCCTTTTGATTTATTGACGTCTATTTAACGCACGCACCTGTGTCCTCTCCAGACCGGTTCGGGGAAGACGTACACAATGGGAACGGGCCTTGACGTCAACATCGGCGAGGACGAGCTGGGCATCATTCCCAGGGCCGTCAACCACCTGTTCCGGGGCATCGAGGAGCGCAGACAGGCCGCCACGGAGCAGGGCAAGCCTGCCCCTGAGTTCAAGATCAACGCTCAGTTCCTGGAGGTACAAACACTACAGTGGAACCTCCATTTACAAACCTAATTGGTTCTTGAACAGGGTTCATAAAGCGTAAAGTTTGTTTAGTGAAACAAATGTCTCCATTAGTAAAAATGTAAACATGAATTATTGGTTCCAGCCTGGACAAAAGTCCATATTTTGGTGAAGGTGTACACTTTGAACACCAAATTAAGTGCTATACAGTACTGTGGAACCTCTATTTACGAACTTAATTGGTTCTTGATTGGGGTCCTAAAGCGAAAAGTTTGTATAGTGAAACACATGTCTCCATAAGAAACAATGTACACATACATGAATAATTGGTTCCAGTGAAGGTGTACACTTTGAACTCAAAATAAAGTGATATACAGTACAATGGAACTTCCATTTATTAGCTTAATTGGTTCTTGAACAGGGTTCATAAAGCACAAAAGTTTGTATAGTGAAACTTATGTCTCCATAATAAATAATGTACACATACATGAATAATTGGTTCTAGCCTGGACAAAAGTCCATATTTTAGTGAAGGTTTGTACACTTTAAACACAAATATAAAGTTCTATACAGTATAGTGGAACCTCCATTTACGAACTTAATTGGTTCTTGATTGGGGTCCTAAAGCGAAAAGTTTGTATAGTGAAACACATGTCTCCATAAGAAACAATGTACACATACATGAATAATTGGTTCCAGTGAAGGTGTACACTTTGAACTCAAAATAAAGTGATATACAGTACAATGGAACTTCCATTTATTAGCTTAATTGGTTCTTGAACAGGGTTCATAAAGCACAAAAGTTTGTATAGTGAAACTTATGTCTCCATAATAAATAATGTACACATACATGAATAATTGGTTCTAGCCTGGACAAAAGTCCATATTTTAGTGAAGGTTTGTACACTTTAAACACAAATATAAAGTTCTATACAGTATAGTGGAACCTCCATTTACGAACTTAATTGGTTCTTGATTGGGGTCCTAAAGCGAAAAGTTTGTATAGTGAAACACATGTCTCCATAAGAAACAATGTACACATACATGAATAATTGGTTCCAGTGAAGGTGTACACTTTGAACTCAAAATAAAGTGATATACAGTACAATGGAACTTCCATTTATTAGCTTAATTGGTTCTTGAACAGGGTTCATAAAGCACAAAAGTTTGTATAGTGAAACTTATGTCTCCATAATAAATAATGTACACATACATGAATAATTGGTTCTAGCCTGGACAAAAGTCCATATTTTAGTGAAGGTTTGTACACTTTAAACACAAATATAAAGTTCTATACAGTATAGTGGAACCTCTATTTACGAACTTAATAGGTTCTTGATTGGGGTCCTAAAGCGAAAAGTTTGTATAGTGAAACACATGTCTCCATAAGAAACAATGTACACATACATGAATAATTGGTTCCAGTGAAGGTGTACACTTTGAACTCAAAATAAAGTGATATACAGTACAATGGAACTTCCATTTATTAGCTTAATTGGTTCTTGATCAGGGTTCATAAAGCAAAAAAGTTTGTATAGTGAAACTTATGTCTCCATAAGAAATAATGTACACATACATGAATAATTGGTTCTAGCCTGGACAAAAGTCCATATTTTAGTGAAGGTTTGTACACTTTAAACACAAATATAAAGTTCCATACAGTATAGTGGAACCTCCATTTACAAACTTAATTGGTTCTTGATCGGGGTTCATAAAGCGAAAATGTTGTGTTGTGAAACAAATTTCTCCATAAAAATCGATGTAAATATGAATAATTGGTTCCAGCCTGGACGAAAGTCCATATTTTAGTGAAGGTGTACACTTTGAACACAAAATTAAGTGCTATACAGTACCAGTGGAACCTCCATGTACGAACTTATTTGGTTTTTGCTCGGGATTCATAAAGCAACAAGTTTGTATAGTGGAACAAATGTCTCCATAAGAAACAATGTACACATACATGAATAATTGGTTCCAGCCTGGACAAAAGTCTATATTTTAGTGAAGGTGTACACTTTGAACACCAAATTAAGTGCTGTACAGTACAGTGGAACCTCCATTTACGAACTTAATTGGTTCTTGCTCGGGATTCATAAAGCAACAAGTTTGTATAGTGGAACAAATGTCACCATAAGAGACAATGTACACATACATGAATAATTCGTTCCAGCCTGGACAAAAGTCCATATTTTAGTGAAGTTTTGTACACTTTAAACACAAAATAAAGTGCTATACAGTGTATTTGAACCTCCATTTACAAACTTAATTGATTTTTGAACGGGGTTCATGACGCAACAAGTTTGTATGGTGAAACGAATGTCTCCATAAGAAAGGATGTGAACATGAATAATTGGTTCCAACCTTGACAAAAGTCCATATTTTAGTGAAGGTTTGTACACTTTGAACGTAACATAACGTTCTATACAGTACAGTACATCAAACAAACATAACAAGGAGGTGATGGATCAACATTCTATTTATTAACAAGCTGAACTGTGCTGTATTAGCAGAGAAGTCCGTTTGGTGCCCTCACAAACGATGAGAAATTACAAAAATCCTTAACTTCTCCAACCATACAGCTACAATAATCAACATTTAAAAAAGTAAAATCCACACACATTAACATCGGCAAAGGAGCAGAAGAGAAAGCAGCAGACAGAGGAAAAAGGAAGGATGGCAAGATTCTACGACAGATACCGTCTTTTTCTCCGCTGCGATAGAAGTCTGCTTTGGTATCTTTTTCCAGAAAAATCCGGTTTCGTTAGAATTAAATACTTGCTGTGGTACGACACCTGCTTCATGGATTCTTCCACATTTGTGATTGCTATTAATGTACTCCTTGCAAATAGTCTTTTTTTTTTAAACAGCCCAGCGATTCCCGCCTTCTTTCCATGCTGGTCCCCTGTCGTTTTGGGACTCATTTTGAGTTAGCAAATTGGACAAAACTTGTCAAAAGGCAAAAAAGTACACACGCTGAAGCGTCGAGAAGTGACTGCAGTGGGTTTGGATTAGTTTTGGCCTCATCCCTCACCTAAAGCGTGAGTGAAGAACGCACAACTGACCTGAAAAGGTCCGAAAGACCGAGATGACACCGTATTATCTGCTCACAGATGTCACCTGGTGGTTGTTTGAGAACACTGCCCTGGTTAGTCCCACTTTTTAATGCTTCAGCCACACGCAGGGTTCTCGCAGGAATGAGGCAAAAATATAACCTTACCTAGCTACAAAATGAATGGCTGAATGAAGCGCACACAGAGACATTGTTCGCACACAGAGTCATGTTTGGCTCCATGTAAAAGTTTGTAAATCGAAAGGTGACAAAGGCGATGTTTCGTTGTGTCCAGCTGTACAACGAGGAAGTGCTGGACCTGTTCGACACGACGCGAGACATCGAAGTCAGGAGGCAGAAATCCAACGTCCGCATCCACGAGGACGCCAGCGGAGGCATCTACACGGTCGGCGTCACCGCGCGCAGCGTCTCCTCTGCCGCCGAGGTGAGCTCGGCATCCTATTTAGCCATGTTTTGTTGCGGCTCAGAGCAAGTACAATTCAATGCGCTTATATTGTCACTACACGTTTATTAATGCCTCCGAAACATTATAAACATGTTGTTCTTGTCTGACAGATGATCCAGTGTCTGAAGCTGGGCGCTCTCTCCAGAACCACCGCCAGCACTCAGATGAACGTCCAGAGTTCACGGTCCCATGCCATCTTCACCATCCACCTGTGCCAAGTTCGCATGTGCTCACCTGACAACGTACATTGGGTTCAGTGTTTAGTTTTTTTACACATGCATGGAACGAACCCAGAGAGCATCGCCTGCAGCACATGCGCTGTCCTCTCTGGTCGTAGGAAAACGCCACAGACAACCGGATGGCGAACGACTCGGAAATCGACGAGTTTGAGACGCTGACGGCCAAGTTCCACTTCGTGGACCTGGCTGGTTCCGAGAGGCTGAAGAGAACCGGAGCGACAGGTGACAGAGCCAAAGAAGGGATCTCGATCAACTGTGGACTGGTAGGAAAGATGAGAGCATGTTTAATTTGACTTGATATACTTCTTTTTTGTTATGTGCGTGTGTGTGTGTGTGTGTGTATGTATATATATATATATATATATATATATATATATATATGTGTGTGTGTGTGTGTGTGTGTGTGTGTGTGTGTGTGTGTGTGTGTGTGTATATATATATATATATATATATATATATATATATATATATATATATATATATATTGTGCAAAACATACTCATTGTTTTTTTCTTCTTGCATTATTTTGATTTATTTTGCATTTTATAATCATGTATTTTTTATTTCAAAACTAAAATTAAGTGTAATTGATGTATAATTAAATTAAACTACACTTTGCTTTTTATACTATTATTATAAAACTAAATATATTAAAAAAACATTTTTGCTTTTGCATTTCCTAGTGTCATTGCAGTGTTTGGGACTAAAGACGCCCCCTTGTGGCGAGAATATGAAGTGTATTGTTTTTTTTTTTATTTGTGTTTATGTGCAACCACCTAGTTACATGTTTTTTTAACTTGGGAGTTTTATGATTATATGATGATAAAACAAATAACAGAATAAACTGTTCGAACTCAATGCTTATATTAAGTAAAAGCAAGGTGAATCCTGATATGAACTCTTGAACTCTATTAATAACAGACATAATCAATCATCTATTACAAATTCAGCAAATATGTGAATTACAACTTATTTATTCATGTAAACTTTATTGACTGATTTATTTACTTATTGTTTATTGTGTGATGAATTGAGTACAGGAACTTAGCAAATGTGTTAGCAGAGAATTAATAAACTCTGCTTCTTCCTATTCTTTTTTTTGGGGACAAATTGTAAATATGTTATGAGCCGTATTGCAATTGTATGCATGTTTGAAGTAAATGAATACCAAACCAAATATTAATTCCCTTTAATTTATAACATTATTATAGGATCTATTTTCAATATTTTATTTGTAAACATAATGTTATCTACTGTCTATTTATGTATTTACTTTTAATGGTTGGTATGAAAGAAATACATCAAAAATGGTTCAGATGTTTAATAAATATATATGTCATATCTTTTTTCATTTATAGTATGCATACATATTTTCAACTGGATGTGTGTGCGTGTGCGTGTACATTAATGAGAAATAGAATTAACTTTTTAGATTTTAGCATATGGCTGCCATGAAACAAAGAGTAAAAAAATTGAAGGGGTGTGTGTATATAGGGGTGAATATATATTTTTTCTTTTTTTTCCGTTTTCACTATTTGAAATTTATAACGTTATTTATTTTGCCAGCTGGCCCTAGGCAACGTCATCAGCGCGCTCGGTGACCGAAGTAAGCGCTCCACTCATGTGCCTTACAGAGACTCCAAACTCACCCGCCTGCTGCAGGACTCCCTTGGCGGCAACAGGTTTGTAGCGTAACACGGCATCAAGTAATAATAGGTTAAAGATAAATAGGTTATAACATGTTGTGCCTGCAGTCAAACAGTGATGATCGCCTGCATCAGCCCGTCAGACCGCGACTTCATGGAGACCTTAAACACCCTCAAATACGCCAACCGAGCGCGTAACATCAAAAACAAGGTGGTGGTGAACCAGGACCGAGCCAGCCAGCAGATAAGCGCCCTGAGGACGGAGATAGCACGACTGCAGATGGAGTTGATGGAGTACAAGACGGTGAGGGGAACTTTAAATTCTGAATATGACAGTCAAGATGTGTGCAACAATGGACTGGCTATACCGTCACCTTCCATTCAGGGTAAGCGGATGGTGGGCGAGGACGGCATGGAGGGCATCAACGACTTGGTCCATGAGAACTCCATGTTGCAGGCGGACAACAACAACCTGAGGGTGAGGGTGAAAGCCATGCAGGAGACCATTGATGCCCAACGAGCCAGACTCACTCAGATACTTAGTGATGGGGCCAATCAGGCCCTGGCCAAAACAGGTGGGTCTTACCTGTGCTGTGGACGTGTTGACAAGAGCATTATGTTTTTTTTAAATTTTTGTTTTAATTCAAATGGAAAAATATATAAAATAAATTAATTCGTAATATGTTTTTAATATATAATTAGGGCTGTCAAACGTTTAAAATATTTAATCGCGATAATCACGTTTTGTTCATAGTTAACTCAAAATTAATCGTGATTATTCGCAGAAAGATATCATTTTTCGTACCCAAGACAGATCATTTTTAAGTTTTTAATATCATGACTGGACAAAATTAATTTACTTTAATGAAATGTTTTTAAACATGCTTTTTGAAACAGAAAAAGGATATAAACACGTTTTTAAAGAGAATAAAAGAAATACCGGCTGTGCGTTGGTGTCTTTCCAGAGTTTGTATTTTGTAGAAATACAGAATTTGTAGTCCTGCTTTAAGAGCACTTGCATTTAGAGGAGATGAGCTACACTTCCATGTTTAGATAGCAGTTTCACACATTACTAACACTGGAGTGGATTGTCATTATCATGCTTTGATTGTCAAAGATGTTAGGTGATATTTTTTCTGCCTGAATAAATGGCTTTGGATCTGAGTTTTTCATAAGGTCCCTCACTTTGTGCAGTTCTGCTAGCTATTTTTGAGTTATTTTCCTGTACCTAAACCGCTATACAGTCAGTGATCAGATCAATGCATACGTCATTAGAAAAATGTGTTCACTGGCAAATTTCCCTCCGAAAAAGAACTTTATATAAAACTGTTACCAAGTTTTGTGAAAAAAAAACCGGCATGCATTCAGGTAAAACGTTTAAAAACATTTTTTGTATGGAATAAAATTGCATTTGTGTACAAATATTGGGGTCTTTTCTTAAGCAAATTTTAATCATGCAAGCAAGTAATCACCTGTATTTAATCATGATTAATCCAAATTCCAAAATGTGATTAATTTGATTTAAAAAAATAATAATTTGACAGCCCTAGTATTTTCTCATTGATTATATAAAATATAAATATATAGTATTTCTGGCTTATGTTACCAGGTGAAGGCAGCGAGGAAATTGGCAACATGATCCATAACTACATCAAGGAAATCGAGGAGCTCAGGTGCGTTATCACAACACCCACACACACACACACACACAATCAACCATTAAGGTCTTTTAATAACAATATTTTGTGTTATTGTAAAAAAAAACAAAAAACACTTCCTCTTTTTCAGAGCCAAACTCCTGGAGAGTGAGGCTCTAAACGAGAACCTGAGGAAGAACCTCGCCCGCGCCTCCACTCGCTCCTCCTTGTACGCCGGCCCCGCCTACTTCTCTCCTGCCCTGTTGGGGCCTGAGAAGGAGGCCAGCGACGTCATCGAGATGGCCAAGAAAGATCTGGAGAAGCTCAAGAAGCAGGAGAAGAAGAAGAAAAAGAGGTTGGCATTTAGAAATTACTCTAGTTGTATGTTGAAGAGGTTCATTTAGCCTACTAATGTGTATTTATAAATGGTTGATTTATATAGGCTAGTAAGGTCAAGTTTTGTACCTGACAAGTTTCGGCTGCAGAAGCAAGATAGCCGAAACTTGTCAGGTACAAAACTTTACCTTACTAGTAGAGATCGGCCGATAAATGCTTTAAAATGTAATATCGGAAATTATCGGTATCGTTTTTTAAATGATCAATATCGGTTTTTATTTTTTTATTTTTTTTATTTTTTTTATTAAATCAACATAAAAAACACAAGATACACTTACAATTAGTGCACCAACCCAAAAAAACTCCCTCCCCCATTTACACTCATTCACACAAAAGGGTTGTTTCTTTCTGTTATTGATATTCTGGTTCCTACATTATATATCAATATATATCAATACAGTCTGCAAGGAATACAGTCCGTAAGCACACATGATTGTGCGTGCTGCTGGTCCACTAATAGTACTAACCTTTAACAGTTAATTTTACTCATTTTCATTAATTACTAGTTTCTATGTAACTGTTTTTATATTGTTTTACTTTCTTTTTTATTCAAGAAAATGTTTTTAATTTATTTATCTTATTTTATTTTATTTTATTTTTTTAAAAGGACTTTATCTTCACCATACCTGGTTGTCCAAATTAGGCATAATAATGTGTTAATTCCACGACTGTATATATCGGTATCGGTAATTAAGAGTTGGACAATATCAGATATCTGCAAAAAAGCCATTATCGGACATCCCTACTTACTAGCCTATATAAATCAACCATTTATAAATACTCTAGTTGTAGTTACTTTCCTGGAAAAGTGATTAAAGTGGTTAAGTGTCATTTAAATATTTAAAAGCATCATAAATGGTGATATAAAATAAATATTGCAGTGAATGTTTACTCGTGAAGTTGCTCGAATCAAATTAGGAATGTTTAAGACTGTTTGTTCCACCCGGAATACTTCACTCAACGCCAACGTCGTAAAGTCATCAAACTTTGCCTTTAAGCGTTCACACAGCACCAACATTTTAAAACAAGGATATTACTGAAGAAAGTTTAAAAACATGATAAATCTACCTCTGACTGCGTAGGAGAAAGTTATGTGCAAGTTTCTCTTTTTGCATCTCATTGCATGTAACTGTGGTGCATTTAAGGACCCTCGGTTAAAGTTAGAAACGAAGGCGTCAGTAGGTTTTAAAGACAGGGTGAGATGTATTAGTAAATATATAATAATGACGATAAGTTTTTATTTGTATTACACTTTATATTCAAACAAGTGCTACAGAGTAAAAACATAACATTAAAACACAACAGTAAAACAAATATTAAAAATTAGCTACATGTTTTTCTAAAAAGGTAGGTTTGGAGTCCTTTTCATAATAATAATAATAATAATAATAATAATGTATCATAAACATTCACATTATGATTATCCTGCCTGTATCCGCTAATGTCTACTTTACACTGATGGAAAGGAACATTTGACAGATTAATAATCATATTTAAGTGAACAATGACAGGTTATATGATTGTATACATTTTTGGGTACTTTATATTGAATTCTTTGGCACTTTTTCCGTAAAAAGTTTTTTATTTATTATTATTATTAAGGGAAGTTATTTAGATATCTTAAACCTATCCTTTAAAGGTCAAAAACCTAATGTAGGTTTTTACTTAAAAAAAAAAAAAAAGCTGTTTTCAACCAAATTCATGCAATAATTAGTTTTTTTAATGCATGTAAACACACCTAGTGTGTGTATGGGGCGACGTTGGATTTAGGGTGGGATGGCGGGCCCCCATCAGGAGTCGTGTGTATGGGGGCCCAGAATTTGGTGATACGCCCCTGATCGGGACGCTACAAAAACAACAGCGTGCAACTTTTCACTGTTGGTAATGGCCTTGTAACGGTCAAGAAGGTCATTAGTTATATTCCCCGTTCAGTGTTTGCTGTCACCATAGCAACAGATGATGTGGAAAATATCCTCCTGTGCAATTTTATTGTTATTATTATTATTATTATTGATCATCTCCTTCTTTCTTTTGCTCACTTAGTCATTCACTCTCTTTCTTCCTCCCTGCTAAACTTCCTCCTCCTCACGATCCACACACACCCCTCCTTAACCCCTTTCTCTCTCAAGACTGACGCAGCACCAGGAGAGTCACCATGGCGACGCCAGGTTTGCTCCATCCAAACACCTGAAACTCATTCAATCACATGGCTGCTTTATTCAAAACGAACTAAAGTGCATCCAGTCTGATATATTATTCCGCTATTATCAATATCAAAACGCTGACTTTTGTGTGACAGCATGTTGTTGTCGCTGTAGCTGAATTATAGATTGTAGACCCTTCAGTGAGGGATGTGCATTAAGATACAATTATTTAATTCCAGCTCCTCAACTCAACTCTGAGCTGAAATAAGTATTTGTTGCAAATGTGCTTATATCAAATAAAAGTGTTTTTTTTCTACGGGCAAGTGAGCTTGTCAACAAAATGGAAGGAGGTGATTATGCAACATAACTTACGGTATCATAAAATAAATAAGGCTATAACCCTCACACAGAAACAGATGGCTAACACACACACACACACACACACACACACACACACACACACACACACACACACACACACACACACACACACACAATAAATAAACAACAACTACATGAACCCAAAACATGTAGTTTGAGCAAACGTTATCCATCGCTGGGAGTGCTTCCGGTTTCCCAGCATGCTTTGCGGCTCTTGTTTTGACAAAAGTTGTTAGTTATGTGTTGAGAGTTATCATTGTCGTTGTCCTATGTTTGTTTACTTACCTATTGCATGTTGTTGCTGTCATTTCCGTGTTAGTTAGTTAGTATAAAATTAGTTGGTATAAAATTTGCAAAGGCTGCACTCAAATTGAACTTTTATGTTATCTCAGGGGCCTCAAAACTTGGCTGTGATTAAATCTTGTTTTTTGAATATTATTCAAATATTAATTGTAGTTAAAATAAAGTTGTAACTGTTCTATGCATGTCAAGTCAGATGCCTTTTTTATGTAAATCTCATGAGACTAAGCCAAATGAAAGTTTTTTTGCAAACACTTTTGAAGCATTATTACATTCTGCCAAACTGCCAAGTTTTGACTAAAACGCACCAAGTAATTGAATGAAATGACTTCAGGTGATTTTTTTTCCCCCCACTAATGTCTAATTTTTCCTTGCACCTGCAGGTAGTTTTGCATCCTGGAAGGAAAATAATGTGTCTAATCTCCTTTTTAATCGCTGTAGTGTGTGGCAACCCCGGTGTGTTCATGTAAAATCACAACAAAAACCAAGAAAAGTCTTTTCATAATTCCTCGCCTGTTCCTGACCTCATGTGTGTCGTTGCATGTTCCTATTACCAGTTCTTAAATAAAACCCTTTCAAGCCTGAACCACTAAATAATTGACAGAAAATTCAAATTATTTGATACTAGCGCTTTTATTGGTCCTTCTGAACATTTGTATTTTTTAAATTTTTTTTAACCAAAGTAATGTATATATAATTTAAAATTTTGTATCATATTTGATACAGCCAGTTACAAAATATAATTTTTATGTTTTGTTTTTTTACAACAAACCAAATATAATGCAATACACAGAAATATTCACCATGTTATTTCCCAACATAAAAAGAACATTTGTCATCATCCTCTTCCCCCAGGTGCTCCATATTGCTTGTATTCACATTCTTTATCATTTTCAAAACATTGTCAATGCCAAAAGTCAACATTATGTATTTTTTAATATGATTTTTTTCTTATAAAAATCAGAAAGCTATAATTTATTATCACAACAAACACGGAGTGATCAGCAGAAAATAATACAACAATTTTGATATGTATATTTTACCTCTAAATGTGTTATATTGTGTAGTGTAAACATATTTGTTTATTTGAAAAATCTAAGGACTCTATGTTGCTCAATGTTATTTATATTGCATGAAATGCAATAAAATACCAGTTGACTAATTTCGAGTTACAATACCTTTTTATACATGCTGTTTCAAATTTGATACACACATTTTAAACAGTTTTACTATAATATGTATTATGAAATTATAAGTAATTTCACATTGCATCAATAGATTAACTGTTCATACTAATGTGTTAGTAAACAAATCAGGTGTCTCATTTCTTCTTTGTGGCAATCTTGCAGGACAGCCCTCTAATAACTCAATTACTGCCCTCATGTGGATGATACGTTTAATGCATGTATCTGATTTGATACGTCAGGCGTTTTAGGAAAAAAGAATTACACTGATGAAATTACTGTATCACTTATGATACGTTTGGCATTACAGGGCTAAGTCTGAGTTGTTTTGTTACAGCGTTAAGGAAGAAGGTCCAGACAACGACGCCGAGGGGGTAAGTTACACATCAACTCATAAAGCTTTGATATTACCGGTTAATAGGTGATGCATTTTGGATGCACTTAAAAAAAGGAGGGTAGCGACCATGAAGAAGGCGAGGATGGCGATGGAGAGGAAGAGGAGTCGGACACAGCAGGAGAGGAGACGTCTGAGGAGTCAGAGTCAGAGGAGCTGGAGGAAAAAGGTGACGTAACAATTTTTTTCCTGTATGGCTATGGCGCTCTTATTGCGTGCACTCGTTACAGAGAACGTCCAGGCCGACCTGGCCAACATCACCTGCGAGATCGCCATCAAGCAGAAGCTCATAGACGAGCTGGAGAACAGCCAGCGGCGCCTTCACACGCTCAAACAGCAGTACGAGCAGAAGCTGGTGATGCTCCAGAACAAGATCAGGGACACGCAGCTGGAGAGGGACAAAGTGCTGCATAACATGGGTAGGCCAGACACGAAACCTCACTCCAAGACATCGAAAGGCATGATGTGATCTTTCTTCCACAGGCTCTGTGGAGACGTGCACGGAGGAGAAGGCAAAGAAGATCAAGGCGGAGTATGAGAGGAAGCTGAGCTCCATGAACAAGGAGATGCAGAAGCTCCAGTCGGCTCAGAAGGAGCACGCCCGGCTGCTGAAGAACCAGTCCCAGTACGAGAAGCAGCTCAGGAGACTGCAGCAGGATGTCACTGAGATGAAGAAGACCAAGGTGAGGATGGAGGAATAGTCACAAGAACACACTTTTGTAGTATATAATATATATAAGAAATATTGAAAATACATGTATTATAATGTATTGTGGTTAAATCTCAACTTTGACAAGATTTAATGCGATGAAAGGGAAAGATTGACTATACCAGGGGTGTACACATCATGAGTTTGGCCATGAATAAAACATAGGTGTTTCCAAAATAATATTATATACAATGACAATCTGTTTGCTGCAAATTTGCCACCATCTTGTGCACAATGTGAGTAAATCAAGACAATGACCATGAATTAGGATTTGATAGAAATATAGAATAGGCCTTTATTGTCATTATCTAGCACAGCAATCACTTGTATGACCCAATCCAAACAACTTCGCAAACTCTTGGCGCAAAAAAAAATGCAACCAACACAAAAAGTCAGCACACATGGTCACACATGAGACATTCTGCTCACTGAACTTTGTGAATGTTATAAAATATGTCCACACACCATAAAATATTCAAACTTACACCCATTTAAATCCATCACAATGCATGATGGGAAATATGCGCAACACTATCTCCACACTTATCCATGTTTGGTGCATTTTAGCTGCTGGATATTTGTGATTGATTACAAAACTTTAAGGACGTCGTCACAGAAGTAAATAAGGATTCATATACTCTTAATATACAATTATACTAATTATATATCCATTTTATTAATATAATATGTACACATACTGTATATATGACTAGTCTATAAATGTTTATGTTATTTTACATGCAGTCGGCTTTCTTGGCCCAACGCAGCCCCCAGGTCAAAAAGTTTGTACACCCCTGTTCTATACACACTAACTCTTAGAATCCAAAAGGTCATAAAAGTGTCATAAAGCTGCAATTATTTTATTTTATTTTTTTGCTTTTAACATGTGAAATCTTTTAACAGCTTCATATCTATATGATGTATTTTTTTTAAATTATTTTATGTTTTATTGTCTTTGTCAAAAATAACGTTTTTTTTTTTTTTTAATAATAAAACTGCAAACTGCAATATTTATAAAACTGAGTTGCAGAACAGAATATTTGAGGTTGGGTAATTACAGCCTGGAATAAGTCAATAAGTCAAGACAGCAATCGTAAAGATCATTTTCATTGCATTTCAGTGGTTTAATTTCAGTTGAGCTCATCAAAGCTCTGAAAAGCATACATCATTTTCTGGTGTCATCTGGTGGTAAAGGGGTGCAATTACACCAAAACAATATTTTCTTGTCTTACAGTCGGCTAGAAATGACATTCAGTTGTTGTTGTTTTTTGAAACAATTGTAATATAGCAGGATTACAGTCTAGCAGTTATAATAGGAGTCAATGGGGTTGAAAGAATTGTGAAGAGAAGGTGTGTTTATTTAATGTTTACATCCTATTCTAACCAGGTTGCAATCAAAAACAATGCTATTTTATTTTTATTTTTATAATTGTAAAAAAAAAAAACTCCCAGTGAAATTTCAGACAGCTTACCAAACTAAACAATCATATCATATAAAAGAACAAATTTAAGACCAGTTTTGGGCCCGAGGGGACCTAAGAGTAACCTCATTATTTTTTATTTTGCATATTTGTGTCTTAAACTATGTGTTTATCCACTAGGTGGCACTAATGCGTCAAATGAAGGAGCAACAGGAGCGCAATAGAGCCACAGAGTGCAAGAGGAACAGGGAGATTGCCTCCTTGAAGAAAGACCAGCGCAGAGCTGAGGTTAGCCCACCTCGTCATTCCTGTGTGGTTCAGAATAAAGCATGGTATTATTTTGCCACATTGTATACAGTGTAGCAGCAATGATCACGGCACGTTAATTGCATCATCACATCTCGAGATTGCTGTTTATTCAGTTTTAATGTATTTAATACTGGGACTGCACACATTAATAGGCATGTTATTACATGTCCCAGTGTTAGCCACAGAGCTCATTTTCAACTGTAGTCCCTGGGCAAGGTTCTAAAATGCCAACAATCAATAGCAATAAAATAAAACATGACATAATCATAGCGATGCAATTAATACATTGAGATAGACAAGTTGGCACACTGAATGTATATGCATACATATATATGGGCATGCACCTCTCAAAAACAATGACTGTGCATTACATACTGCACATACAGTATAGGTACAGTATGGTGGATTATAATCCATGCTGTGACATGATATGATGCATTAGCCAGAATTATAATGTTTAGAAAAAAACTTTTTTTAATTCTAATTTATTTTATTTTGCACTTGTCACCATTCACACACAACCGACATACATTTCTAAAGTATATATTTTAATTATTTTACCTATTTTTAACTTGATCATCTATCCGTCTTTTTTGTTATACACGGATACATTAACGTGTGTGTGTGTGTATAATATATATATATATATATATATATATATATATATATATATATATATATATATATATATATATATATATATATATATATATATATATATATGTGTATGTGTATATATATATTTATGTATATATGTGTATATATATATATATGTGTGTGTGTATGTATACTGTATGTTTGTGTTTGTATAAATCCAATATTACCAGCCCAAAAATTGTTAGAAAAAGCAATACATTTTTGTATTAGGTTTATGACCTTTCTGATGCCAAATTGATGTTGATTTTGTTCCAAATAGCATCAACTCAAACAGCTTGAGGCCCAGAGGAGACAACAGGAGTTAATCTTACGCAGAAAGAACGAAGAGGTGAGATCACAATTGTGACTCGGAGTACCACATTTTCTATTGAATTATTATTTATTTAAATTTTATTTTATTATATATCAATTTTAATGTTTATTTTGTTTTATTTTTATTTTATTATCACTTTATTTGATTTCCCTTTATTTTGTCTGTACTTGCTGGACAGGTGACCACTCTGAGGAGGCAGGTGAGGCCAGTGTCGGGCAAGGCGACCCGGAAAGCCCCCTTATCTGAAACCCTTCCAGAACCTTCTAATAGGAGCGCTCCGGGAAGGCCACATTCCTCCGCAACGTTTAACGGCACCAGGTACCAAAATCACAATCCTGTGTGGTGTATTATTTTCAAATTGTTTGAACAAAGTCGTCTCGTCCTTCAGGGGTTTCTCAGTGCGAAAAGGAAGTACCTACCTCACCCGCGCAGCCAAGGCCAAATGGCAGTCATTGGAGAGACGCGTCAGTGACATCATCATGCAGAGGATGACCATCTCCAACATGGAGACGGATATGAATCGTCTTCTAAAGGTGAGACTCGTGGCGAAAATAAAAAAGCGAAACGAGAAGCTCACTTCTCACCAACGACACGCCAGCAAAGGGAGGAGCTTACCAAGCGGAGGGAACGAGCATCTAGGAAGAGGACCAAGATGGTGGCCGAGGGGTCGGACGCAGAGCGCTCGCTGGCCTCCTGGAACGAGGAGCTGGAGTCTTTGAGCGCCAACATCGACTACATCAACGACAGCATCGCCGACTGCCAGGCCAACATCATGCAGATGGAGGAGGCCAAGGTGACATGAAGAAGATTCTTATTGGATGCAAATACGTTCTCTTCATGCGCTTTTATTTCATTTGACGTGACTGACAGGAGGAAGGAGACACAGTGGACGTGACAGCAGCCATCAGCTCCTGTAATGTCTCAGAGGCTCGCTTCCTTTTGGACCATTTCATGACCATGGCCATCAATAAGGTAAATTATGCTGCCTTCACTGACTTGATTTTACTCGGTTTTTACCACATTTACTGTGCTGCTTAATTTAATAGTGAGTTAGGTCTGTAACTGGCAAGGAACCCCTTGGAAAATGCATCCTGCATACTTCCCGACATTATTAATAATACAACTACGATAAAAGGAAGTGAAAATCTGTGAATTCAGAAAAAATTATGATAGAAAGTTAAAAAATATGATTTAGAAATATAACATAAAACTTAAGCAGTGTGAAATAATGAATACTAATAATAAATCAATGGTCATTTTAGATAAAAAATGTGTTTTTAAAAAAAGGTTTTAAAAAAATCTTTAGGAATTACAAATTATACTATTATTTTTACAACTAAAATATTAAATACAATCCTAATAATAAAATTTGTTCAGCATTTTTAGATAATTGTATTTTTAACAAAAGACAATAAAAAATTATAAAATATAAATATTATTTAAAACATTATAAAACAATAGAAATGTGGAAAAAAATATAACATGCAATTGTAATGAATTGATGATTAATTTTAAAACAATATAAATGTGAACTAATAAAATTCTAATAATGTTTAAGTGGAATTTTTAGATAAGTAATTTTTTAATAAAAGAAAATAAACAATAGTGTGCAATTTAAATATATAATGAAAATATAAATACAATTTTAAAAACAATAGTATTGTACAACTATAAACAATATTATGAAATATAATTGTAATGAATTGGAATTGAAATGAAAAGTATGTTTTAAAAAGAACATAAAACATGGATAAATGTAATTTATGAATTCAAACAACAGCAACATTAAATAATATAATACAACATAATTAGCCTTTGTTTTGATAAATATACTTTAACAAAGGGAACAAATAAAAACTGAAATCTGAAATATATATGCGTGTACAAAATACAAATAGAAAACAATAACTAATAGTATCTTAAAACATAATGGCAGTTTTTAGATCAGAAATATGTTTTAAAAAGAAAATTAAGGTTGAATAAATAATTTTAAAGATATTGATAGACAAATAAATTATCAAATAAAATAAAACAATAGCAATACCAAAAAATATAATACAATGAAACATATTGTAGTTAAAGCTTTTTTATCACAAATACATCTTTTAAAAATATTTTGGAAATTTTGATTTTACTAGGAAAACAAATAATATAAATGTTTTTGGATGATTCAAATAAAATTAACAGAAAATGAATTCAATCATTTTAATTTATAATGTTTTAAATTAACTTAACAAATGCAGCTGAGATAGGCTCCAGCATCCCCCGCGATCCCAAAAGGGACAAGCGGTAGAAAATGGATGGATGAATGAATACAAAGTCCATACTCATGGTTTAAATTATTAGATGGATACATTTTTATTGAAATGTCTCTTTGAGAGGCATGCAAATGGTAAAAAATAGGAACACAGGGCTAGCAGGAAACTATTTCCTGCAGTGATAACCTTTACGTTGTCAATCTGCAGGGTCTGCAGGCGGCCCAGAAAGATTCCCAGCTGAAGGTGATGGAGGGCCGGCTGAAGCAGACGGAGATCAACAGCGCCACCCAGAACCAGCTGCTGTTCCACATGCTGAAGGAGAAAGCCGAGATCAACCCGGAGCTGGACGCCCTGCTGGGCAGCGCCCTGCAAGGTCGGTAACAGCTGACATTACACCATGACAAACGTCTTAATCATCATTTATACGGTTGCATTTGATTATACACGCACAATTTGTTTAGGTAACCATACTACTTATGGCCACAAGGTGGCATATTTCATGGGGCGAGTAAACTATCATTAATGGACTCACCCATAAAAAGACCTAAAATGTCTATGTTCACACTCTTTCCAGCCTGTTTGATTAAATGCAACCCATTTTCATTTTTGGGTTTGAATTTGATTTCTGTTTGTTTTCTCTGGTGTATTTGGGTGAACCCAAGTGTTAGGTTACCTGTTGCCAGGTGAGTAAGAGATGCATCAAATGTAGCTATTGTGTGTCCGACCCTTATTAAGACTAACCCAGTGGCCACAACTGTATTGTGTAATATTGTGTTTAGTTCCCTCTGTGTCTCCACCTGTTTTGTTTTTGTTTTACATGAAATTGCAGTAACGTGTGCCGTCAAAGATTGATGATTACATTGCGTATTTTACACCCAACTGTAGAAAATGGAGATGATAGCAGCAGCGATGAGTCCACCCACAGCCCAGCTGCAGAGGGCAGGTACAAAATAACGCAACAAAAACTACAGAACATCTTACATTATTTAGGACTGCACTTTATTTAGTTACAGAAATAATTAGAGAAGTACAACTTTTGATTGGTTGAATGCACCAAACTGAGGTATTTTATATGACATGACATGATTTTTCACATGAGCTTAAGAATTTAGTATCAAAGCCTAAAAGCAAAAAGTGAAGCACTGATTCTAATAATTATTGTTAATAAATAAAATATGTTAGAACTATTATATTTAAATATATATATCTGTGTTTCAATAAGTGATATCATATATATATATATATATATATATATATATATATATATATATATATATATATATATATAGCTGAAGAACAAATCACCTATTGAAATATATATATAATGTGTGTGTACGTATATATGTGTATTTGTGTATATATGGATGTATTTGTATGTATGTATACCCATATGTGTATATATGTATGTATTAATACTGTTTATATATATACTGTGTATATATGTATGTATGTATGTATGTGTATAGATGTACACACATATATATATATATTTATTTATTTTTAAATTAAATAATAAATAAATAAAATTAATCAAAATAATTTCAACTTTTATTCATGCAAGCCAAAATAAAATCAGTTAATAAATAATATGAATAAAACCACTTGACTAATTAAAAACAATTGATGGGAAATTAGATAAAATTATGCATTTTTATCCCAAAATCCCACAAAATTCTTCTGAACACAAATCCAAACAATAATATCCATGTATTCGTTAAACCGACCATTTTAATTAAAAGGAAAATGTAGCCAATTTGTCAAACAAAATCTATACATATTTAATCGCATTACTATTTGTATTTATTAATTATGAATATATTTTTTATCAAAGCTTTTGTTGCATTGTTTCAGCACACTGGCATCAGATCTGATGAAGTTATGTGGCGACTCCAGGCCGAGAAGTAAGGTACTGTACTGTGCGTTGTTATTTTACCTTTTATGTAAAGGATATTTTGGTTTGGAATAATAAACACATTAGAATAAATACATGAAATCAATTAATGAATTACAATTAAATTATTATTTAAAAAAAAAAAATATATATATATATATATATATAT
The DNA here is from genome assembly GCF_033978785.1 of Entelurus aequoreus. Lineage (NCBI taxonomy): Eukaryota > Metazoa > Chordata > Actinopteri > Syngnathiformes > Syngnathidae > Entelurus > Entelurus aequoreus. The sequence continues at coordinate 9,612,576 of NC_084742.1, read as the reverse complement.
ATATATATATATATATATATATATATATATATATATATATATATATAATTTAAATGATTTAAATGATTACTGTTCT
>NC_084742.1:9492500-9600000 GCF_033978785.1 Entelurus aequoreus | reverse complement strand
CAACAATTTGCTCACGCATTTACTTGTATGCATGTATATATCAGTATATAATTTGTGATTTATATTAATTTCATTTATTTAATTTTTTTTCATAATTTTATACATGTACTTTTTATACACGTTAAAGATGATTCAGGACACAGTTGGCCTCCCCTTGTAATTCAAGCTGACATGTTCACAGTTGATTTATTCCCAGAGAGAATGTGAAAAACTGAAAATAACTCCCACCCCGGAAGACAATAATTAATGTGATGGCACGATCAATATTTAATGTTCATATACCGAGCGCGGCAAAGTGTTAATTGGCCCCAGAGGAGCAGATCTTATATTGGCTCGCCCTAACAATGCGCTTTTTTGTCAGTGATGTATCTTTGTGTTTATCACTTTTACATCTTGGGAACAAACATTGTGGCCAAACACCTTCTATTTGTGTTATTCCTTATCCCAACTACACGTAATAAAACACCTAAAAATACATATTTTTAAAAAAAATTCACACTTTAGTCTGTTTTTAAAATAACAATTAAATAAATATGTATTTTTTTTAATTGTCAAAATTGCCCCTACTTGCTTTGACTTTTTAGTTTGCGACCCTCGCCTTCACATATAAAAATGTGGACTATTCCAAAAGTCACATGGTTCACAGGAAGTAAGTTGAAAAAAACCGTACAATTTACTTTGGCCAGGGGCCCCCAAACTGACCTAGGGAAGGAGGAGCAGAGACCCTGTACTAAAAATGCAATTGTGTTCTAAACATACCTTGTTATTGTGCAATACTGTATTAAAACATTTAAATAATACAGTAATACTAGCTGGCAACTAGACTAATTGCTAGTTAGTAACCAGCACAATAGTCATTAGCTGGCATATAGTGCGCTAAACGCTAGCTGGCAACAAGGATGCTAATTGCTAGCTGGTAACTAGCACCCTGATGGTTAGCTGGCAATTGGCACACTAATCGCTAGCTGGTAGCTAGAACCCTAATCGTTAGCTGGCAACTGGTACACTAATCGCTAGTTGACAACAAGGACGCTAATAGCTTGCCGTTAACTACAATCCTAATTGTTACCTGGCAACTGGCGCGTTAATGGCGAGCTGACAGCTAAGGCGCTAATCACTAGCTGGTAACTAGCATCCTGATCGCTAGCTGGCAACTGGCACGGTAATTGCTAGCTGACAACTAGGGTGCTGATCGCTAGCTGGTAATTAGAACCCTAATCATTAGCTGGCAAATGGCATGCTAATCGCAAGCTGACAACTAGGGCGCCAGTTGCCAGCTAACAATTAGGTTCTTAGTTACCGGCAAGCAATCGCTAATCGCTAGCTGGCAAATGTGGTGGTGATCGCTAGCTGGTAACTAGCACCCTAATTGTTAGCACTAATCGCTAGCTGAAAAATAGGGTGCTAATATCTTGCCGGTAACTAGCACCCTAATCGCCACCTGGCAACTGCCGCACTAATCGCTCGCTAACAACTTAGGTGTTAAACGCTAGATGGTAACCAGCACCCCAATTGTTAGCTGGCAACTGTGGTGGTGATCGCTAGCTGGTAACTAGCACCCTAATTGTTAGCACTAATCGCTAGCTGAAAAATAGGGTGCTAATATCTTGCCGGTAACTAGCACCCTAATCGCCACCTGGCAACTGCCGCACTAATCGCTCGCTAACAACTTGGGTGTTAAACGCTAGATGGTAACCAGCACCCCAATTGTTAGCTGGCAACTGTGGTGGTGATCGCTAGCTGGTAACTAGCACCTAAATTGTTAGCACTAATCGCTAGCTGACAAATAGGGTGCTAATCTCTTGCCGGTAACTAGCACCCTAATCGCCACCTGGCAACTGGCGCACTAATCGCTCGCTAACAACTTGGGTGTTAAACGCTAGATGGTAACCAGCACCCCAATTGTTAGCTGGCAACTGTGGTGGTGATCGCTAGCTGTCAATTGGCACACTAATCGCTAGCTTGTAACTAGCACCCTAATTGTTATCTGGCCACTAGCAGCCTAATTGTTGTCTTGCAATTATAGCACTAATCGCTGGCTACATGAATACATTAATATAATAATTATTTATGATTTTATTGTGAGTTTCTGAACTGTACGGATTAATGATTTTGTCATTGCTGTTTTGCAGCCATTTATGGTTTTATATCTTGTCCTCTTTTCTAAGGAAAAAAATATTTGCAGCGAAGGTCATATATTCAAATAAATGAAATAAAAAATAATTACAGAAAAAATATATATTGGTAGTACTAATTTGCATGTTAATAAGCAACTAATTAATGGTGAATATGTTCCCCATACTAAAGTGTTACCATATATATATATATATATATATATATATATATATATATATATATATATATATATATATATATATATATATATATATATATATATATATATATATATATATATATATATTTATATATATATATATATATATGACCAATGTTGTGCACACATACTGTGCAAAATTGCCAATGTTGCAAACGTACTGTGCAAAATTGCCAATGTTGCACACATACTGTACAAAATGGCTATTGTTGCACACATACCATACATAATAACCAATGTTGCCCACACATACTGTACAAAATGGCCAATGTTGCACACATACTGTACGAAATGGCCAATGTTGCACACATACTGTACGACATGGTCAATGTTGCACACATACTGTACGACGTGGTCAATGTTGCACACACACTGTACAAAATGGCCAATGTTGCACACATACTGTACGACATGGTCAATGTTGCACACATACTGTACAAAATGGCCAATGTTGCACACATACTGTACGACATGGTCAATGTTGCACACATACTGTACAAAATGGCCAATGTTGCAAACGTATTGTGCAAAATGGCCAATGCTGCACAGGTACTGTACAAAATCGCCAATGTTGCCCACACATACTGTACATAATAACCAATGTTGCCCACGCATACTGCACAAAATGGCCAATGTTGCACACATACTGTACAAAATGGCCAATGTTGCACAGGTACTGTACAAAATGGCCAATGTTGCGCACATATACTGTACAAAATGGCCAATGTTTCCCACACATACTGTACGAAATGGTCAATGTTGCCCACATATACTGCCCAAAATGGCCAATGTTGCACATATACTGTACAAAATGGCCAATGTTGCACACATACTGTACAAAATGGCCAATGTTGCGCACATATACTGTACAAAATGGCCAATGTTGCACACATACTGTACGACATGGTCAATGTTGCACACATACTGTACGACGTGGTCAATGTTGCACACACACTGTACAAAATGGCCAATGTTGCACACATACTGTACAAAATGGCCAATGTTGCACACATATACTGTACAAAATGGCCAATGTTTCCCCCACATACTGTACAAAATTACCAATGTTGCACACATACTGTACAAAATGCCAATGTTGCAAACATATTGTGCAAAATGGCCAATGCTGCACAGGTACTGTACAAAATCACCAATGTTGCCCACACATACTGTACATAATAACCAATGTTGCCCACGCATAATGCACAAAATGGCCAATGTTGCACACATACTGTACAAAATGGCCAATGTTGCACACATATACTGTACAAAATGGCCAATGTTTCCCACACATACTGTACGAAATGGTCAATGTTGCCCACATATACTGCCCAAAATGGCCAATGTTGCACATATACTGTACAAAATGGCCAATGTTGCACACATACTGTACAAAATGGCCAATGTTGCGCACATATACTGTACAAAATGGCCAATGTTTCCCACACATACTGTACGAAATGGTCAATGTTGCCCACATATACTGCCCAAAATGGCCAATGTTGCACATATACTGTACAAAATGGCCAATGTTGCACACATACTGTACAAAATGGCCAATGTTGCGCACATATACTGTACAAAATGGCCAATGTTTCCCACACATACTGTACAAAATGGTCAATGTTGCCCACATACACTGCCCAAAATGGCCAATGTTGCACATATACTGTACAAAATGGCCAATGTTGCACACATACTGTACAAAATTACCAATGTTGCACACATACTGTACAAAATTACCAATGTTGCACACATACTGTACAAAATGGCCCATGTTGCACACATAATGCACAAAATGGCCAATGTTGCACACATACTGTACAAAATTACCAATATTGCACACATACTGTACAAAATGGCCAATGTTGCCCACATATACTGCCCAAAATGGCCAATGTTGCACATATACTGTACAAAATGGCCAATGTTGCACGCATAATGCACAAAATGGCCAATGTTGCACACATACTGTACAAAATTACCAATGTTGCACACATACTGTACAAAATTACCAATGTTGCACACATACTGTACAAAATGGCCCATGTTTCACACATAATGCACAAAATGGCCAATGTTGCACACATACTGTACAAAATTACCAATGTTGCACACATACTGTACAAAATGGCCCATGTTTCACACATAATGCACAAAATGGCCAATGTTGCACACATACTGTACAAAATTACCAATGTTGCACACATACTGTACAAAATTACCAATATTGCACACATACTGTACAAAATTACCAATGTTGCACACATACTGTACAAAATTACCAATGTTGCACACATACTGTACAAAATGGCCCATGTTTCACACATAATGCACAAAATGGCCAATGTTGCACACATACTGTACAAAATTACCAATGTTGCACACATACTGTACAAAATTACCAATATTGCACACATACTGTACAAAATGGCCCATGTTGCACACATACTGTACAAAATGGCCAATGTTGCCCACACATACTGTACAAAATGGCCAATGTTGCACACATACTGTACAAAATTACCAATGTTGCACACATACTGTACAAAATTACCAATGTTGCACACATACTGTACAAAATGGCCCATGTTGCACACATAATGCACAAAATGGCCAATGTTGCACACATACTGTACAAAATTACCAATATTGCACACATACTGTACAAAATGGCCAATGTTGCCCACATATACTGCCCAAAATGGCCAATGTTGCACATATACTGTACAAAATGGCCAATGTTGCACGCATAATGCACAAAATGGCCAATGTTGCACACATACTGTACAAAATTACCAATGTTGCACACATACTGTACAAAATTACCAATGTTGCACACATACTGTACAAAATGGCCCATGTTTCACACATAATGCACAAAATGGCCAATGTTGCACACATACTGTACAAAATTACCAATGTTGCACACATACTGTACAAAATGGCCCATGTTTCACACATAATGCACAAAATGGCCAATGTTGCACACATACTGTACAAAATTACCAATGTTGCACACATACTGTACAAAATGGCCCATGTTTCACACATAATGCACAAAATGGCCAATGTTGCACACATACTGTACAAAATTACCAATGTTGCACACATACTGTACAAAATTACCAATATTGCACACATACTGTACAAAATTACCAATGTTGCACACATACTGTACAAAATTACCAATGTTGCACACATACTGTACAAAATGGCCCATGTTTCACACATAATGCACAAAATGGCCAATGTTGCACACATACTGTACAAAATTACCAATGTTGCACACATACTGTACAAAATTACCAATATTGCACACATACTGTACAAAATGGCCCATGTTGCACACATACTGTACAAAATGGCCAATGTTGCCCACACATACTGTACAAAATGGCCAATGTTGCACACATACTGTACAAAATTACCAATGTTGCACACATACTGTACAAAATTACCAATGTTGCACACATACTGTACAAAATGGCCCATGTTGCACACATAATGCACAAAATGGCCAATGTTGCACACATACTGTACAAAATTACCAATATTGCACACATACTGTACAAAATGGCCAATGTTGCCCACATATACTGCCCAAAATGGCCAATGTTGCACATATACTGTACAAAATGGCCAATGTTGCACGCATAATGCACAAAATGGCCAATGTTGCACACATACTGTACAAAATTACCAATGTTGCACACATACTGTACAAAATTACCAATGTTGCACACATACTGTACAAAATGGCCCATGTTTCACACATAATGCACAAAATGGCCAATGTTGCACACATACTGTACAAAATTACCAATGTTGCACACATACTGTACAAAATGGCCCATGTTTCACACATAATGCACAAAATGGCCAATGTTGCACACATACTGTACAAAATTACCAATGTTGCACACATACTGTACAAAATTACCAATATTGCACACATACTGTACAAAATTACCAATGTTGCACACATACTGTACAAAATTACCAATGTTGCACACATACTGTACAAAATGGCCCATGTTTCACACATAATGCACAAAATGGCCAATGTTGCACACATACTGTACAAAATTACCAATGTTGCACACATACTGTACAAAATTACCAATATTGCACACATACTGTACAAAATGGCCCATGTTGCACACATACTGTACAAAATGGCCAATGTTGCCCACACATACTGTACAAAATTACCAATGTTGCACACATACTGTACAAAATTACCAATGTTGCACACATACTGTACAAAATGGCCCATGTTGCACACATAATGCACAAAATGGCCAATGTTGCACACATACTGTACAAAATTACCAATATTGCACACATACTGTACAAAATGGCCAATGTTGCCCACATATACTGCCCAAAATGGCCAATGTTGCACATATACTGTACAAAATGGCCAATGTTGCACGCATAATGCACAAAATGGCCAATGTTGCACACATACTGTACAAAATTACCAATGTTGCACACATACTGTACAAAATTACCAATGTTGCACACATACTGTACAAAATGGCCCATGTTTCACACATAATGCACAAAATGGCCAATGTTGCACACATACTGTACAAAATTACCAATGTTGCACACATACTGTACAAAATTACCAATATTGCACACACACTGTACAAAATGGCCCATGTTGCACACACATACTGTACAAAATGGCCAATGTTGCCCACACATACTGTACAAAATGGCCAATGTTGCACACATACTGTACAAAATTACCAATGTTGCAAACGTACTGTACAAAATGGTCCATGTTGCACACATAATGCACAAAATGGCCAATGTTGCACACGTACTGTACACAATTGCCAATGTTGCCCACATATACTGCCCAAAATGGCCAATGTTGCACACATACTATACAAAATTGCTAATTTTGCACACATACCGTACATAATAACCAATGTTGCCCACACATGATGCCCAAAATGGCCAATGTTGCCCACACATACTGTACACAATTGCCAATGTTGCTCACACATACTTTACAAAATTGCCAATGTTGCACACACTTACTTTACAAAATGACCAATGCGCCACCTAGCCATCTATTGTTATTGACCTGCGCTAGATGTATAAATATCAGGAGCTCGTCCACATGCCGTTACTGCCATAAAATCCCAAAGTGATTCTGCCAACGAGCTCCAGATGTCATTTCTGTGAGGTAAAGTATCTAAAGGCATCTGCTAGCGGGCGCATGAAAAACATAACTCCTGCAATAATCTTGATAAGTGTGATGATGCGCCAAAACGGAGGGGGAACACGCGGAGCTGCGAGGGCATTAAGTGAGCGAGCTGCACTGTCACGCCTCATCAGTTGTGGTCATAAAGCAAGATCTGGGCTATTTTTAGCCGCAGGGTTCACAGGTAGATATTGACCCTGCACACCTGCAGCTTGCGACTTTAACTGCTGCTTCATTGCATGTTTGTTTGGCCATGTTGTACATGATGTGTGCAACATTGGCAATTGTGTACTGTATGTGTGCAACAGTGGTCATTTTGTGCAGTATGTGTGCAACATTATGGCCATTTTGCAAAGTATGAGTGAGCAACATTGGCCATTTTGTAAAGTATGAGTGAGCAACATTGGCAATTTTGTAAAGTATGTGTGAGAAACATTGGCCAGTTTGTACAGTATGTGTGCAACATTGGCCATTTTTGGCAGTATGGGTGGGCAACATTGGTCATATGGCCACTGTTGCACACATACTGTACAAAATGACCAATGTTGCCCACCCATACTGCCAAAAATGGCCAATGTTGCACACATACTGTACAAACTGGCCAATGTTTCTCACACATACTTTACAAAATTGTCAATGTTTCTCACTCATACTTTACAAAATGGCCAATGTTGCTCACTCATACTTTACAAAATGGCCAATGTTGCTCACTCATACTTTACAAACTGGCCAATGTTGCTCACTCATACTTCACAAAATGGCCTTAATGTTGCACACATACTGCACAAAATGACCACTGTTGCACACATACAGTACACAATTGCCAATGTTGCACACATCATGTACAACATGGCCAAACAAACATGCAATGAAGCAGCAGTTAAAGTCGCAAGCTGCAGGTGTGCAGGGTCAATATCTACCTGTGAATCCTGCGGCTAAAAATAGCCCAGATCTTGCTTTATGACCACAACTGATGAGGCGTGACAGTGCAGCTCGCTCACTTAATGCCCTCGCAGCTCCGCATGTTCCCCCTCCGTTTTGGCGCATCATCACACTTATCAAGATTATTGCAGGAGTTATGTTTTTCATGCGCCCGCTAGCAGATGCCTTTAGATACTTTACCTCACAGAAATGACATCTGGAGCTCGTTGGCAGAATCACTTTGGGATTTTATGGCAGTAACGGTATGTGGACGAGCTCCTGATATTTATATTCTACAACATCTAGCGCAGGTCAATAACAATAGATGGCTAGGTGGCGCTGGAGAGTGCTTTAGTGAGCATAACAAAGGCTTTAATGCGAGGTTAGAAGACTAGTCAGCAAACAAAATGCAATCTAGGCTTTGACTCCAGGCTTGGATTTAACGCTTTTAAGTAGGTAAGGTTGTATTTTTGCCTCATTCCTGTGAGAATCCTGCGTGTGCCTGAAGCATTTAGGAGTGGGACTATCCAGGGCCGGCTGCAGTGTGCCCAAACAACCACCAGGTAGCATATGTGAGCAGATAATACTGTATCATCTCTTTCTCTTTCAGACTTATCAGGTAGGTAGCGCATTCTTCACTCACACTTTAAGTGAGGGATGACTCAAAAACGAACCCAGACCTATGCACTGTACTTTTCTGTTCATATTTACCCTTCAAAACTATATATCTTGCCTTGGTTGGTGCTCTTTTCTCCAGTGCAGTTTGTGGGGGGAGGTGTGGCCAGCGCTGCCTGCAGGAGCAAAGGTCACCGCCTCTGTCCACGGTGCTGAGGACAGAGCACCATCAGACGGGGGCGTGGCAGTGCTGACGGCGAGACACAGCTGGCAGGTGATTAGATTTCACAGGTGGCACGTGTTAATCTAATCATCTGTTGTCTTTAACAGTAAGCGGCCGGGAGCAGGAAGGGGGAGAGGATACGGACGTGACTGTAAAGTCACGTTCTGCGGGAGAAAGATTTTGAAAAAACCTATGTACATTAAAAACTTTGTTAAAAACTGCACGCTTGGCTCCTGTGCCGCGTATACAGTGGAACTGCTAGGAAGCACTGTTATTTTAAAAAAAGCGGACATTTTTAAATAATGGTCCAAAATCGCGCACGCACGGAAAAAACTAAAATCAAAAAAGTAAAATGTGGATTATTTTTGTGTAAGAATGTCCAACATGTGTACTAAATTAAACCTGATAACATAGAATGCAAACATATATGTTAGCGGTGTGAATCTTTGGGAACCTAACGATTCCATCCGATTCCGATTCCCGGGGAATCGATTCTCGATTTAGCGCGATTTTCGACTCAAACCGATTATCGCAATGTATTATTTGGTAAAATAATTATAATGGAACTTTTTTCAAAACAGGTCACAGGTTGGAACAGCTTTTTTTTGGTTGCACGGAGTTGGCCGAAAAAAAACGTCTTTAAAAAAAAATGTGACAAAAAAAATATATATATATATAGAGAGCTTTTTGAAAATGATGAATCTCTAATTCAGTACTGCCAGGAATGTTTGTTTACACTTTTATTCTTTTTGGTAAATTATTACAGAAAAATAACCTGCCAAAAAAGTCAGTAGATTTTATGATTAAAAAAATAAAAAGGCTGCTCATTTGCCAGAATTTTATCATTAAAATTAAAGTGGTAAAGTTTTACAATTTAAATTAAAAAAAAATATTACTATTTAGATTTGAAAGTAGAAAAATCAGAATCAAAATCAGAAAGACTTTAATAATCCCCGGGGGGAAAATTAAGATTTTCAGCACAATCCCATTCAAGAGCAGACAAACATTACAGGGAGACAGAACAGGATCAAACATTACAGGGAGACAGAAACGGATCGCTGGCGGGTCTGCCAACTTCCGGCGCCCCGTACAGAAAAGGTGAGAAACAGGTAAACGCTGGGGAGAGGGCCCCTGGAGAGGGGCTCCAGACTGAGGCCAAGGGATTGATTGATTGATTGATTGAGACTTTTATTAGTAGGTTGCACAGTGAAGTACATATTCCGTACAATTGACCACTAAATGGTAAAACCCGAATAAGTTTTTCAACTTGTTTAAGTCGGGGTCCACTTAAATTGATTCATGATACAGATATATACTATCATATATACTATCATCATAATACAGTCATCACATAAGATAATCACATTGAATTATTTACATTATTTACAATCAGGGGTGTGGAGGGGGGGGGGAGGATATGGACATCAAGTAGTGGACATAGAGAGAGAGAGAGAGAGAGAGAGAGAGAGAGAGAGAGAGAGAGAGATCAGAAGGCATAAGAAAAAGACAAAGTATCTGCATTTGATTGTTTACATTTGATTATTAGCAATCCGGGGAGGGTGTTAGTTTAGGGTTGTAGTTGCCTGGAGGTGAACTTTTATTGCGGTTTTGAAGGAGGATAGAGATGCCCTTTCTTTTATACCTGTTGGGAGCGCATTCCACATTGATGTGGCATAGAAAGAGAATAAGTTAAGACCTTTGTTAGTTCGGAATCTGGGTTTAACGTGGTTAGTGGAGCTCCCCCTGGTGTTGTGGTTATGGCGGTCATTTACGTTAAGGAAGTAGTTTGACATGTACTTCGGTATCAGGGAGGTGTAGCGGATTTTATAGACTAGGCTCAGTGCAAGTTGTTTAACTCTGTCCTCCACCTTGAGCCAGCCCACTTTAGAGAAGTGGGTAGGAGTGAGGTGGGATCTGGGGTGGAGGTCTAGAAGTAACCTGACTAGCTTGTTCTGAGATGTTTGGAGTTTAGATTTGAGGGTTTTGGAGGTGCTAGGGTACCAGGAGGTGCATGCGTAATCGAAAAAGGGTTGAACGAGAGTTCCCGCCAGAAAAAAATGCATTGCCATAGCACACATAAGCATGTGTGTAAGAGGGACACATCAAACATCAAACAACTCAAAGGACATTAAAGACATTAAAAGAGCAGAGCTGATGCAACCAGCCATGTCTACATACAGCTACAAAAGTAAAACAACAACAACAACAAAACATACACACTGTGGTGGACTCCACCCTCAACTCTCGGCCAGCGTCCAGTCCGCATGGATGAGCGAGGATGCGTCTAAGGAGACCGAGGTGTCCGATACCATGCTCATTCAGCCAAGACACTGTGAAGCTAGTCCGTCCCGGCGCTCGGCGCTAGCTCCGCGGCCGTGTCTCCTCATCCGCATCTCCTCCAGTCTCTCCAAGCGCACTCTGGTGTGGCAGAGACCCAGCAGCTGGTCTCCGTGGCCAAAAGGCTCCTGGGAGCACCGCAGAAGTCATGAAAGTGCCACACAGCCCCAAAGGGTCCCCAACCAAAAGACAAAAAAAACCCCACAATATCAGGAAGACAAAAGGATGACACAAGAGCACAGAGTTCCTGCCAACAGCAGCCACTACAGCGGCGCCATCTTGGGGAAAAATAAAAAATAAAACTGGCATCCACTAGAATAGTATTGGGAAAAAAATATATAAAAGCATATATTTGATACATATTAGAGCTGTCAAGTGATTATTTTTTTTATCAGATTAATCACACTAATCTAATTATTTGCTTGCATGAATACAATTTCCCTTAGAAAATACTCCATTATTTGGATACAAATGCCATTTTGTAGTCAAAATGTTATGCAGGGACATTTTTTGAATGTTTTACTGAAGTGCAAGTCGTAGATTTGCTCAAAAATGTCAGGCTTGGACGAAGGAAGGGACTCAGATGCAGAGACGGAAGTTCTAAATAAAGCTTTTATTTTGAAACACTCTTTGACCTCCAGAGCTGAGAATATGTAATCACTACGAGGTACAAAAATAGATTGCAAAAAACGTCTCCAAAAAGGGAAAAACCGAAAATCTCTCCAAAAGGATGAATTACAAAAAATAAGACGAATTATATTTATCACCGGATCTGCTATAAAAAAACTTTTAACAAAAGGCGCTCCAACAGGAGGAAGAAAATAAGGACTATCAAACTTACTACACTAAATCTTAATCTAATAAATATAAACAAAAAATCACTCAAAAACTTTGAGGAAGGGATATCATTAAGGAACAAATTCTAACTCACCACTGCGGTTGAAAAAGGCTAAATAACTAAAGTCGCTCTGAGGGAGGAAAAAGTCAACTCAAAATTACAGCTTGAACAATACTGGATGCACGGATGTAGTCGTGGGACTAGACTAGACTAGACAAGACATGAACGTGGATGCAAGACAGGCACGAAAGTTCGAGACAATCTGGCACAGAACAAGGGGAGGGATGGGCTTATATGGAACATGAGGGTAATGGGAAACAGGTGGAAACAATCAAGGGTCAGGGATGACGTCAGACTGGTGACACAAGAGGAAGGGCCCGGGATCTGAAACAAGAGGAGTTGCTTTTCAAAATAAACCATGCAAATCACAAGACAGAAAAAACCAAGACAAGACTCTCCTCACCACGGTGTGACACAAACTTGGTGAGAGTAAGTATAGTATATGAATTAAGTGCACATTTTGAAAGTCTCTGCAATAATATAGCAAACAAGGTACAATTGATTGATTGATTCAAACTTTTATTAGTAGATTGCACAGTGAAGTATATATTCCGTACAATTGACCACTAAATGGTAACACCCGAATACGTTTTTCAACTTGTTTAAGTCCACGTAAATCAATTCATGGTACAAATATATACTATCAGAATAATACAGTCATCCCACAAGTTAATCATCAGAGTATATACATTGAATCATTTACATTATGTACAATATTTACAATCCGGGGGGTGGGATGAGGAGGGTTTAGTTGATATCAGCACTTCAGTCATCAACAATTGCATCATCAGAGAAATGGACATTGAAACAGTGTAGGTCTGACTTGGTAGGATATGTACAGTTAGCAGTGAACATAGTGAGTTCAGAAAGCATAATTATTATTTACATTTGGTTATTTACAATCCGGGGAGGTGGGATGTGGAAGGGGGAGGGTGTTATTCAAGGGTTGAGGTTGACTGGAGGTGTTGTTTTAGTGCGGTTTTGAAGGAGGATAGAGATGCCCTTTCTTTTACACCTGTTGAGAGTGCATTCCATATTGATGTGGCATAGAAGGAGAATGAGTTAAGACCTTTGTTAGATCGGAATCTGGGTTTGACGTGGTTTGTGGAGCTCCCCCTGGTGTTGTGGTTATGGCGGTCATTAAGGAAGTAGTTTGACAAGTACTTCGGTATCAGGGAGGTGTAGCGGTTTTTATAGACTAGGCTCAGTGCAAGTTGTTTAACTCTGTCCTCCACCCTGAGCCAGCCCACTTTGGAGAAGTGGGTAGGAGTGAGGTGTTATCTGGGGTGGAGGTCTAGAAGTAATCTGACTAGCTTGTTCCGGGATGTTTGGAGTCTAGATTTGAGGGTTTTGGAGGTGCTAGGGTACCAGGAGGTGTACTGTACAGTATATCAATAGATAATGTAACAAGACACCCATAAACAACTTTACATAGTGCATTCACTCTTCTTTAGTTCAACCAGTTGCTTAAACAAACAAGCTTATTTACCTTTCCAGATGACAGCGCTGACCTCTTTTTTTAGTACAATTTACAACGGTAGCACTACCATAAGCGCCGATCCCGTGGGTGTTGAAGCTTTGAAAGTGGAATTCTTTCCCATTCTTGTTTTATGTAGAGCTTCAGTCGTTCAATAGTTTTACGCTTCATAATGCGCCACACATTTTCGATGGGAGACAGGTCTGGACTGCAGGCGGCCCAGGAAAGTACCCTCACTCTTTTTTTACGAAGCCACGCTGTTGTAACACGTGCTGAATGTGGCTTGGCATTGTCTTGCTGAAATAAGCAGGGGCGTCCATGAAAAAGACGGCGCTTAGATGGCAGAATATGTTGTTCCAAAACCTGTATGTACCTTTCAGCATTAAAGGCCTACTGAAATGAATTTTTTTTAATTTAAACGGGGATAGCAGATACATTCTATGTGTCATACTTGATCATTTCGCGATATTGCCATATTTTTGCTGAAAGGATTTAGTAGAGAACAACGACGGTAAAGGTCGCAACTTTTGGTCGCTGATAAAAAAAAGCCTTGCCTATACCGGAAGTAGCGTGATGTCACCGGAGGAAGGACTCCTCACATTTTCCCATTGTTTACAATGCAGCGAGAGAGATTCGGACCAAGAAAGCGACGATTACCCCATTAATTTGAGCGAGGATGAAAGATTTGTGGATGAGGAAAGTGAGAGTGAAGGACGACAGTGCAGTGCAGGACGTATCTTTTTTCGCTCTGACCGTAACTTAGGTGCAAGGGTTCATTGCATTCCAGACTTTGTCCTTTTTCTATTGTGGATCATGGATTTGTATTTCAAACCACCTCGGATACTATATCCTCTTGAAAATGAGAGTCGAGAACGCGAAATGGACATTCACAGTGACTTTTATCTCCACGACAATACATCGGCGAAGCTCTTTAGCTACTGAGCTAACGTGATAGCATCGGGCTCAAATGCAGATAGAAACAAAATAAATAAACCCCTGACTGGAAGGATAGACAGAAGATCAACAATACTATTAAACCATGGACATGTAAATACACGGATAATGCTTTCCAGCTTGGCGAAGCTTAACAATGCTGTTGCTAACGACGCCATTGAAGCTAACTTAGCTACGGGACGGCGGCGGCGGGCGTTGTAGCTTTCGACGACACCCCGGCCGCCATCAGAGTCTGCAAGAAACATATATTTCCCCAAAGTTACGTACGTGACATGCACATAGCGACACGCACGTACGGGCAAGCGATCAAATGTTTGGAAGCCAAAGCTGTACTCACGGTAGCGCGTCTGCTATCCACCTCAAAGTCCTCCAGGTTGTGTTGCTGCAGCCAGCCGCTAATACACCGATCGCACCTACAGCTTTCTTCTTTGCAGTCTCCATTGTTCATTAAACAAATTGCAAAAGATTCACCAACACAGATGTCCAGAATACTGTGGAATTTTGGGATGAAAACAGAGCGTTTTTTGGGAAGCTGTTTTTATAGCCAATCATGGCACCCACCTGTTCCCAATTAGCCTGTACACCTGTGGGATGTTCCAAATAAGTGTTTGATAAGCATTCCTCAACTTTATCAGTATTTATTGCCACCTTTCCCAACTTCTTTGTCACGTGTTGCTGGCATCAAATTCTAAAGTTAATGATTATTTGAAAAAAAAAAAAGTTTATCATTTTAAACATCAAATATGTTGTCTTTGTAGCATATTCAACTGAATATGGGTTGAAAAGGATTTGCAAATCATTGTATTCCGTTTATATTTACATTTAACACAATTTCCCAACTCATATGGAAACGGGGTTTTTATAACTCTGTATGTATAATACACAAACATTAAGTCAGAATAAAATGCATTAATAATATAAAATTATAGATACAACTACAGTAAAAATTAGAACATAATAAAAATGTGACTACAATATTATTTGACCATACTTGGTGTGTGTACACTTGAGCTACTCACTTTTAGAATAATGAACCTGAAAAGTAAAACCAAATAAAATACATAAATAAATAAAAGAAAAAATAAATACAATTACAAAATAATAATGATTAAAAATATATATTTGTATATATATATATATATATATATATATATATATATATATATATATATATATATATATATATATATATATATATATATATATATATATATATATATATATATATATATATATATATATATATAAATCTATTCTATTAATACATATATATTTATATGTACAGATATTTATGTATATAATTGGATTTTTTAAAAAGTTTATCCAAATGCTCCTAAGTTTCTTTCAACTCATTTTCTAATCCAGTTGCCAGAGTGAGCTATTGCCAACGCTAAATTTGCACATGCATAAAAAAAACATCTCCCAAAAGAACAGCTCACAACTGGGAATCGGTTCTCATCGTTCACTCAAGAGATCTGTTCAAACGACTCGATTTGTTCGCGAACGTCACATCTCTGCAGCCCGCTGATGTGAGATTTAAACCAGCGCCGTCTAAAGTGCAGCCATTGGCGACCTGCACTTCTTTCTTATCGGCCCTTGGCTTATTCTACAGATAACACACATTACAACATGACACAGAAAGATAAGAAAATGGCTCCAAACGCCCCAAAATAGCAGATTTTCATGGCCGGCACGATTTTTGCCAGCAGTTGCTCAGTTTTCAGGTATGCCAATGTCCATAAAGTGTTTAATTTAGTTTATTACAACAATTGGCTTAATTCTAGCATGTTTAATTAATTAAAATGCGAGGAACATTAGAGTGGCCCCCAAACCCTTCCCTCTTTCTATACGTGGCACTCAGGGGCAAATGTAATGACGGTCCAAGTCTTTAATTGGACTTTGCATCAACTCTGGGTATTATCATATGTGTGGTGCATTATGGTTTGCGACATAATCACTCCTGAGTTTCTCTGCAGCGTGAAGAGTTTGACCTACAAAACCTCTTTCATGACTTCTGATAAAAGTGAGGCCTGAGTGACCTTTAATCTGTTTCCTAGTTAAATGTAGTCCATTGAGGGAGTGTCATGATGGAAAAGTCTCCGTTTATAACTCTAATAAAAAACAATTCAACTAAATTGTTATGAGGGCCACGTTTTCAGAGAGCTCTGCTGTTTTTAAGGACCAAATGTAAAAAAGCTCCTCAAGGATCCTCTATATGACCCTATTGCTAAATACACTAGTCAAAGATCCCCTACATTTCAGGTGCTCTCTGCTGTTTTCAAGGACCTTTTTCCAAAAACATGAGTGGAAGATCCTCTGTATGACAGAGCTTTGCGGTTTTTGAGAACCCACTGCTGAAACGCTACTCAAAGATCCTCTAAATATGAGGACCAACTGCAAAAATACTACTCAATGATCCCCTCTATAGACCTCCTGCCCAAAACACGAGTAAAAGATCCTTTATATGACAGCACTTTGCTGTTTTTGAGAACCATTAGGACAGCAAAAAACGTGAGTCAAAAGTCCTCTATATGACAACACTTTGCTGTTTTTGAAAACCAACATTACTGCCAAAAATGTTAGTCAAAGATCCTTTATATGACAGCACTTTGCCGTTTTTGATAACTATCAGGACTGCTAGAAACTCGAGTCAGAAATCCTCTATATGACAACACTTTGCTGTTTTTGAGAACCCACATTACTGCCAAAAAATGTTTGTCAAAGATCTTTTATATGACAGCCCTTTGCTGTTTTTGAGAACCACCAGGACAGCAAAAAACTCCAGTCAAAAGTCTTCTATATGACAACAATTTGCTGTTTTTGAGAACCTACATTACTGCCAAAAATGTTTGTCAAAGATCCTTTATATGCCAGCACTTTGCTGTTTTTGATAACTATCAGGACTGCTAAAAACTCGAATCAGAAATCCTCTGTATGACAACACTTTGCTGTTTTTGAGAACCTACATTACTGTCAAAAATGTTTGTCAAAGATCCTTTATATGACAGCACTGTGCTGTTTTTGAGAACCACCAGGACAGCAAAAAACTTGAGTCAAAAGTCCTCTATATGACAACAATTTGCTGTTTTTGAAAACCTACATTATTGCCAAAAATGTTAGTCAAAGATCCTTTATACGACAGCACTTTGCCGTTTTTGATAACTATCAGGACTGCTAGAAACTCGAGTCAGAAATCCTCTATATGACAACACTTTGCTGTTTTTGAGAACCCACATTACTGCCAAAATTTTTTGTCACAGTTCTTTTATATGACAGCCGTTTGCTGTTTTTGAGAACCACCAGGACAGCAAAAAACTCCAGTCAAAAGTCTTCTGTATGACAACACTTTGCTGTTTTTGAGAACCTACATTACTGCCAAAAATGTTTGTCAAAGATCCTTTATATGCCAGCACTTTGCTTTTTTTGATAACTATCAGGACTGCTAAAAACTCGAGTCAAAAATCCTCTGTATGACAACACTTTGCTGTTTTTAAAAACCTACATTACTGCCAAAAATGTTAGTCAAAGATCCTTTATACGACAGCACTTTGCCGTTTTTGATAACTATCAGGACTGCTAGAAACTCGAGTCAGAAATCATCTATATGACAACACTTTGCTGTTTTTGAGAACCCACATCACTGCCAAAAAATGTTTGCCAAAGATCTTTTATATGACAGCCCTTTGCTGTTTTTGAGAACCACCAGGACAGCAAAAAACTCCAGTCAAAAGTTTTCTATGTGACAACAATTTTTTTTTTTGGAGAACCTACATTACTGCCAAAAATGTTTGTCAAAGATCCTTTATATGCCAGCACTTTGCTGTTTTTGATAACTATCAGGACTGCTAAAAACTCGAATCAGAAATCCTCTGTATGACAACACTTTGCTGTTTTTGAGAACCTACATTACTGTCAAAAATGTTTGTCAAAGATCCTTTATATGACAGCACTTTGCTGTTTTTGAGAACCACCAGGACGGCAAAAAAACTTGAGTCAAAAGTCCTCTATATGACAACACTTTGCTGTTTTGGAAAATATACATTACTGCCAAAAATGTTAGTCAAAGATCCTTTATATGACAGCACTTTGCCGTTTTTGATAACTATCAGGACTGCTAAAAACTCGAGTCAGAAATCCTCTATATGACAACACTTTGCTGTTTTTGAGAACCTACGTTACTGCCAAAAATGTTTGTCAAAGATCCTTTACATGACAGCACTTTGCTATTTTTGAGAACCACCAGGACAGCAAAAAAACTTGAGTCAAAAGTCCTCTATACAACAACACTTTGCTGTTTTTGAAAATCTACATTACCGCCAAAAATGTTAGTCAAAGATCCTTTATATGACAGCATTTTGCCGTTTTTGATAACTATCAGGACTGCTAAAAACTCGAGTCAGAAATCCTCTATATGACAACACTTTATTGTTTTTGAGAACCCACATTACTGCCAAAAAATGTTTTTCAAATATATTTTATATGAAAGCCCTTTGCTGTTTTTGAGAACCCCCACGACAGCAAAAAAACTCCAGTCAAAAAGTCCTCTTTATGACAACACTTTTCTGTTTTTGAGAACCTACATTACTGCCAAAAATGTTTGTCAAAGATCCTTTATATGCCAGCACTTTGCTGTTTTTGATAACGATCAGGACTGCTAAAAACTCGAGTCAGAAATCCTCTATACGACAACACTTTGCTGTTTTTGAGAACCTACATTACTGCCATAAATTTTTGTCAAAGATCCTTTATACGACAGCACGTTGCTTTTTTTAAGAACCACCAGGACAGCAAAAAAACTTGGGTCAAAAGTCCTCTCTATATGACAACACTTTGCTGTGTTTGAAAACCCACATTACTGCCAAAAAATGTTTATCAAAGATCTTTTATACGACAGCCCTTTGCTGTTTTTGAGAACCACCAGGACAGCAAAAAAACTTGGGTCAAAAGTCCTCAATATGACAGCACTGTGCTGTTTTTGAGAACCTACAATATTTCCAAAAACACTTGTTAAAGATACTCTATTGATGGCATGTTGCTGTTTTTGAGAACCAACAGTACTGCCAAAATGTTAGTCAAAGATCCTTTAAATGACAGCACTATGCTGTATTTGAGAAACTACTGCCAGAAATGCTAGTCCAAAATAATGTGTATGATCGCACTGTGCTGTTTTTGAGAACCTACTGACAAAAACGCTTGTCAAAGATCTTTAATATTCAAAGACTTCAAAGAGTCTTTATTGTCAATTCCTCCATACATGCAAGACATAAAGAAGAGTCAAGATATATGTTGTTTTTGAGAACCCACGCTACTGCCAAAAATGTTAGTCAAAGATTCTTTAAATGACAGCACTGTGCTGTTTTTGAGAACCTATGGCCAGAAACGCTAGTCAAAGATATTTTATATGACAGCACTTTGCTGTTTTTGAGAACCTTCAGGACTGCCAAAACGCTTGCGAAAAATCCTGTACTGTATATGACAGCACTGCTGTTTTTAGAACCTTCTGCCAAAAGCGCATGGCAGAATTCCTTTGTGTTTGTTGTTGCTGTTTTTGAGAACCTACTGCCAAAAACGCTTGTCGAAGATCCTTCATGGTCAAAGACTTCAAAGAGTCTTTATTGTCAGCACTGTGTTGTTTTTGAGAACCTACAGTACTGTAAAAAAATACTAGTCAAAGATCCTCTATTGAAGGCACTGTGCTTTTTTGGAGAAGCTACAGTACTGTAAAAAACACTAGTCAAAGATCCTCTATTGATGGCACTGTTCTTTTTTTGAGAACTTACAGTACGATCAAAAACACTAGTCAAAGATCCTCTATTGACGGAACTGTGCTGTTTTTGAGAACCTACAGTACTGTCAAAACACTAGTCAAAGATCCTTTTGTAGGACAGATCTGTGCTTTTTTTGACAACCTACAGTACTGTAAAAAACACTAGTCGAAGATCCTCAATTGACGGCACTGTGCTTTTTTTGAGAACCTACAGTACTGCCAAAAACACTAGTTAAACATCCTCTATTGACGGCACTGTGCTGTTTTTGAAAACCTACAGTACTGTCAAAAACACTAATCAAAGATCCTCTATTGACGGCACTGTGCTGTTTTTGAAAACCTACAGTACTGTAAAAAAACACTAGTCAAAGATCCTCTATTGATGGCACTGTGCTGTTTTTGAGAACCTACAGTACTGTAAAAAACACTAGTCAAAGATCCTCAATTGACGGTACTGTTCTTTTTTTGACAACCTAGAGTACTGTAAAAAACGCTAGTCGAAGATCCTCTATTGACGGCACTGTTCTCTTTTTGAGACCTTACAGTACGGTCAAAAACACTAGTCAAAGATCCTCTATTGATGGAACTGTGCTGTTTTTGAGAACCTACAGTACTGTCAAAAACACTAGTCAAAGATCCTTCCTACGACAGATCTGTGCTTTTTTTGACAACCTACAGTACTGTAAAAAACACTAGTCGAAGATCCTCTATTGACGACACTGTGCTTTTTTTGAGAACCTACAGTACGGCCAAAAACACTAGTTAAACATCCTCTATTGACGGCACTGTGCTGTTTTTGAAAACCTACAGTACTGTAAAAAAACACTAGTCAAAGATCCTCTATTGATGGCACTGTGCTGTTTTTGAGAACCTACAGTACTGTAAAAAACACTAGTCAAAGATCCTCAATTGACGGTACTGTTCTCTTTTTGACAACCTACAGTACTGTAAAAAACACTACAGTGTTTCTCTACTGACGGCACTGTTCTCTTTTTGAGACCTTACAGTACGGTCAAAAACACTAGTCAAAGATCCTCTATTGACGGAACTGTGCTGTTTTTGAGAACCTACAGTAATGTAGGTTCTCAAAAATGGTATTGAATGCAGAGGACAAATTTCACCGCACCTAGTGTGTGTGTGTGTGACAATCATTGGTACTTTAACTCATACTTGCCAACCCTCCCGTTTTCAGCGGGAGAATCCCGGTATTCAGCGCCTCTCCCGACAACCTCCCGGCAGAGATTTTCTCCCGACAAACTCCCGGTATTCAGCCGGGGCTGGAGGCCACGCCCCCTCCAGCTCAATGCGGACTTGAGACTGAGTGGGGACAGCCTGTTCTCACGTCCGCTTTCCCACAATATAAACAGCTTGCCTGCCCAAAGACGACATAACATCTAGGGCTTTTATAGACACAACTGCGCACACAACAAGGCGACGAAGCAGAAGAACGAGGAAATTACAGACATGGCGGCCGAAATGATAGACTCATCATGAACGGAGAAGTTAAACAGGACAATACTGCCATCTAATGGCTAGTCACCGGAACACTGAAATTCAAGTATTTTATTTTTTTTCTATGTAAATAAAATAAATATATATATATATATATATATATATATATATATATATATATATATATATATATATATATATATATATATATATATATATATATATATATATATATATATATATATAGCTAGAATTCACTGAAAGTCAAGTATTTTATATATATATATATATATATATATATATATATATATATAACATGAAATACTCGAGTTGGTGAATTCTAGCTGTAAATAACCACGCCCCCAACCACGCCCCCCCCCCCCCTACCCCCCACCTCCCGATATTGGAGGTCTCAAGGTTGGCAAGTATGCTTTAACTTAACTTAACAGGCAGCCTGTAAAAAAAAAAAAACTTTTAGATGTAAAACAAAATCCCACGTTGTATTATTACGTGAGCTCAAAGGGCATTCTGGGTAAATGTGTGTATGCTTAATGGCGAAGAGAAATGAATGGCATTCCTGGCATGGCCGTGTGTAATAATTGTGCAATTTATTCCAAACTAATGGCTTCATATATTATTCATGTCCGTGGAAGCAACTGCTGAATTATGATCCAGTGGTTTGATCCCTGCTACATCATTGTTTAATAAGTTTTTTATTGTTTGCTTTTGTGCGTCTGCTGATGTAAATGTACATACCTGTAACTGTAACACGTGTGTCAGCTACATTTAGTCATCGGCTGGCTTAAAACGATGATTTCTTTTCATTGGTAGCACACGTCGTATCAAACAAATGCATCTTCATGATATCGATCGCTCTGCCATTTTGTTCCATGCCAGCAGGAGGGTCCTCCTGTCACTTCTGTCAGATGTTTATCCTCCACATAATGAAGGAGAAGGGCGTCTCTAAACAAACACAAGTAATAATCCTGATTACAACAAATCTAGTGTATGATACCGCACAATGATCCTTTCTACCACAGAGAGGCCTGTTTGTGTAAAATTCCATGTTATTACGTATCAGTCACAAATAAATGCTGAATATAGATTAAGAACTGTCTAATAATAATGATAACGGATTAAATGTATATTGCTTGATATTTTTTTAAATTGGCATGTATTATCCAAAAATGAATCTTCACCCCAATCTATGTCATTATTGTAGTGTTATTGTTATAATCATTAATTCATTTTGGAAACTGTATTTCAAAACTGACATAGAAAATGTGTGTAAAATTATGAGCAATACAGTGCCTCAAATGTCAGTTACACTTTCCAACCGTAGGGGGAGCACTCTCTGATAGCGGTGGGTGATTAGGCAAATTTTGGTATCGATCAACCACGTAAATCAGTGGTCCCCAACCACCGGGCCGCGGACCGGTACCGGGCCGCACAAGACATAAAAAAAAAATTGTTTTTATTTTTTTATTAAATCAACATAAAAAACACAATATACAGTATACATTATATATCGATATAGATCAATACAGTCTGCAGGGATACAGTCCGTAAGCACACATGATTGTATTTCTTTATGAAAAAATAA
Organism: Entelurus aequoreus; assembly: GCF_033978785.1. NCBI lineage: Eukaryota > Metazoa > Chordata > Actinopteri > Syngnathiformes > Syngnathidae > Entelurus > Entelurus aequoreus. The sequence continues at coordinate 9,576,194 of NC_084742.1, read as the reverse complement.
AAATAAAAATAAATACCCCCCCCCCCCCCGGTCAATGAAACACTGTATTTAAACAAACACACACACTTTGTTGACAATTTGTATTTTTAAAAATGTCAACATAATTTGATGTATAAGAATTCAGTTCACAAAATTCAAATCAGTGGCAAATTCAGTATAACAAGATTTCATGAGACACAAATTAATATCTATATTAATTTGTCTATATTAATTTGTGTCGTTTGAAAGCTTTTTTTCCTTTAAGACACAACTTGCTCACAAATTTTTATTCAATACATTTTTGTAACTGCATTTCAGTTTTGTGAACTTATTTTTTTAAAAATTATTATAACTTTTTTTTACATCAAATTATGCTGACAATTTAATTGAGTAAAAATGTGTGCACAAAACAAGTGTGTTTTAAAATTAATTGTGTAAAAATTAAGTGTAAAAAAATCAATTTAAAACAATTAAATGAATACAAATTCGGTGCAGAAATATATTTATATCTGTGTTGGCCCTGCGATGAGGTGGCGACTTGTCTAGGGTGTACCCCGCCTTCCGCCCGATTGTAGCTGAGATAGGCTCCAGCACCCCCCGCAACCCCGAAGGGAATAAGCGGTAGAAAAATGGATGGATGGCTTCAAAACTCAAAACTCACTTCAGGTAAATAAAGACCGAAGCAATCGATCCAGCCAATGAGCTGCTTCAGTCTTCATTCACCGGAAGTGACTCTTGAGTTTTAAGGCAGTGCATATTTCTGCACTGATATTTTTTTACAATTAATTCTTATATCATACATTTTTTATACTCTGATTTTTTTAAACACAAGATTGTTTTACACTGACTTTTTGTACATTAACATTTAATTAAATTAAAATGTCAGCATAATTTGGTGTAAAGAACAATTCAGTTCACAAAATTCAAACGCATACACAAATTCAGTGACCCAAAAAAAAGCTTTCGTAATAAAGACACAATTTAACCCCCATAATTAACCTCCATATGATATGATACCTTCTATTACATTTTAAACAGTAAACTATTTTTCATATTGAATTGTTTGGGCACAATTCAATCCGGTAGTTCAAAACAACTAAACAAAAAGAGATATAATCGAGCCAACTGAAGAATATCAACCCAGTCGTTTGTAAACAATATAGCACAATATGATGTCAAATCAGACACTACTGGTATCTCCGTGATCGACATTGGTATCGACCCACCCACCCAGGCAGGGACCTTAGCTCCACTTCACGCGGAGGACGCTCACATTCCACCCGATCATTCGCCGCCTTCCTCGGAGCGGAAAAAGGGAGGCTGGACAGTGTAAAAGTGTCGAAAAAAACATCCTTTTTTTTTGTGGACAGGATGAACAACAGTTTTTTAAACATGGCGTCGATCGGCGACTTCGACCCGCTCAACGCGTCAATCCCTGCCACCAAAGTTGAAATCACAGTGTCGTGCAGGTAGGAAAATGTCACTTTTTCACCTCTTTTTTTTAAAGTCTCGACCGACACACCAGTAAGTTTGTTTAAACTGCCAACAACTTTCGCCTTTTAAAACATGTCTGGTGATAGGCGCCGCCGTGCCCAACTCACTGTCACGTAAAGGAAGCCGTTCATGGTGGAATTTCCCGGTGCTTTTATACGAGTCACGAAGGTTGTTTAAAATGTTGTGAAAGTTTTAATGACTTTTTTTTGTTGTGTAATCGTTGAAAGCAAAGTTGTGAACTAGCTTGGGGGCGAGCTGGCTAACACAAACACAAACGAGTGTTCCCTGGGTGATTTCCAATGCTCAAATGAAAGGACAAACTTACAATGTGTGATACATTAAAGGTGGCGTTATTATCCGTCATTTTGTGATAAAACCGCACCGTGGCTGTGTTGTTGTTGTTGTTTTGCACAATCCAGCATGTGTTTGGCATCGTAAATGTCCTCCCACGACATGTGTTGTCTGACATGATGGCAAAAGAGTATTTCACCTCCTTTGGAACATGTCGAGGGAGGGATTTCCTCTGAAACTGCAGAGCAAAGGAGACTCTCTGTATCGGCAACGGAATGAAAGAATATCTATTGGAAGTTTTTTTAACACACACTATATTGCCAAAAGTATTTGGCCACCCATCCAAATGATGAGAATCAGGTGTCACTTGGCCCGGCCACAGGTGTATAAAATCAAGCACCTAGGCATGGAGTTTCTACAAACCCCGTTTCCATATGAGTTGGGAAATTGTGTTAAATGTAAATATAAACGGAATACAATGATTTGCGAATCATTTTCAACCCATATTCAGTTGAATATGCTTCAAAGACAACATATTTGATGTTCAAACTGATAAACATTTTTTTTTTGTGCAAATAATCATTAACTTTAGAATTTGATGCCAGCAACACGTGACAAAGAAGTTGGGAAAGGTGGCAATAAATACTGATAAAGTTGAGGAATGCTCATCAAACACTTATTTGGAACATCCCACAGGTGAACAGGCAAATTGGGAACCGGTGGGTGCCATGATTGGGTATAAAAGTAGATTCCATGAAATGCTCAGTCATTCACAAACAAGGATGGGGCGAGGGTCACCACTTTGTCAGCAAATGCGTGAGCAAATTGTTGAACGGTTTAAGAAAAACCTTTCTCAACCAGCTATTGCAAGGAATTTAGGGATTTCACCATCTACGCTCCGTAATACCATCAGAGGGTTCAGAGAATCTGGAGAAATCACTGCACGTAAGCAGCTAAGCCCGTGACCTTCGATCCCTCAGGCTGTATTGCATCAACAAGCGACATCAGTGTGTAAAGGATATCACCACATGGGCTCAGGAACACTTCAGAAACCCACTGTCAGTAACTGCAGTTGGTCGCTACATCTGTAAGTGCAAGTTAAAACTCTCCTATGCAAGGCGAAAACCGTTTATCAACAACACCCAGAAACGCAGTCAGCTTCGCTGGGCCTGAGCTCATCTAAGATGGACTGATACAAAGTGGAAAAGTGTTCTGTGGTCTGACGAGTCCACATTTCAAATAGTTTTTGGAAACTGTGGACGTCGTGTCCTCCGGACTAAAGAGGAAAATAACCATCCGGATTGTTATAGGCGCAAAGTTGAAAAGCCAGCATCTGTGATGGTATGGGGGTGTTTTAGTGCCCAAGACATGGGTAACTTACACATCTGTGAAAGCGCCATTAATGCTGAAAGGTACATACAGGTTTTGGAGCAACATATGTTGCCATCCAAGCAACGTTACCATGGACGCCCCTGCTTATTTCAGCAAGACAATGCCAAGCCACGTGTTACATCAACGTGGCTTCATAGTAAAAGAGTGCGGGTACTAGACTGGCCTGCCTGTAGTCCAGCCCTGTCTCCCATTGAAAATGTGTGGCGCATTATGAAGCCTAAAATACCACAACAGAGACCCCCGGACTGTTGAACAACTTAAGCTGTAAATCAAGAAAGAATGGGAAAGAATTCTGCCAGACAAGCTTAAAAAATGTGTCTCCTCAGTTCCCAAACGTTTACTGAGTGTTGTTAAAAGGAAAGGCCATGTAACACAGTGGTGAACATGCCCTTTCCCAACTACTTTGGCACGTGTTGCAGCCATGAAATTCTAAGTTAATTATTATTTGCAACAAAAAAAAAAGTTTGAACATCAAATATGTTGTCTTTGTAGTGCATTCAATTGAATATGGGTTGAAAAGGATTTGCAAATCATTGTATTCCGTTTATATTTACATCCAACACAATTTCCCAACTCATATGGAAACGGGGTTTGTACAAACATTTGTGAAAGAATGGGCCACTCTCAATGATTTCCAGCGTGGAACTGTCATAGGATGCCACCTGTGCAACAAATCCAGTCGTGAAATTTTCTCGCTCCTAAATATTCCAAAGTCAACTGTCGGCTTTATTATAAGAAAATGGAAGAGTTTTGGAACAACAGCAACTCAGCCACCAAGCGGTAGGCCACGTAAACTGACAGAGAGGGAGCAGCCGACTTTCTGCACTGTCAGTTGCTACAGAGCTCCGAACTTCATGTGACCTTCCAATTAGCCCACGTACATTAGGACAATGCATATTCATCAACAAAGAGCAACAATGTAAATATGCCGGAGTTAGCATAATAGCTCATTTTCATCCGTTGTTCTAAGGCTGATTAATACAATAAACATTCAACAGGTCATTATACAAAATAACACATAAATCACAAGACATTACACATTACAAGCATACCATAAGCACAGACCATGGACAAAAAAATAAAACAAACAACAAACAAAAAAACCAAGTGAATAATCTAATTGTGCGTGCATGTCTGATTAGTTTTCAACCACTGTTTTAGTGCAGTTTTAAATGTTACATAGGTGTCACAGTTTCTGACATGGCCTGGCTTTGAAACCTGTACGGCTCATAAAACAGTGCGGCTAATTCATGGATTTTTCTTCGCTGCTGGCTGGCTATAAAGTAAATAGGTTAAAAAAACAAACAAACAAACAAGCAAACAAACTGAATAGGTGTGGTATTGTTTGTGCTATGGGGCCATCTTTTGGATGAGTGCAGGTGCTGCAGGGGCTGCATTGCCATTCTGTTTAAACTTTTTAAACCACATATTTTTTTAAACCTACCGGAGTACAGTTTCCATTTGGTCTTTTAGCCGTCTATAGCGTTTTTACTCGTATGAATTCTTCATTTATCACTCCAAGCAACGTTTGTAAGTTTTACAATATAACTAAACCAATGTTTACTTACTAAACCATTCCATGTGTGATGTCTGCAGGAGTGTTTTTATGCATATTTGTACGTGCTATGGTAATGTAATTATTCTAGCGTCGTTAGCATTAGCTACTATGCTAACACGTTTACGAGTGTCTATGTTAATATTTATACGCCATTCTTTTTACATTGTTTCAATTTCGTAAATTTATGGAGTTATTAAGTCTGTTTAGCTGATTGGAGAGCCAGCTTCCGCAGATAGCGGCTCCATGACGATGACTTCTGTTTTGTTTGATCAGCCGTTTTACTGCCATGTGCAAGGCACAGTTTGGAAACAATTAAGATATGTAAATAAACATTTACAAAATTAGTCTGTGTAAATAACTCATTTCACAAAGTATATATCTGCGGCTTGTATATATATATATATGGAAAAATATTTTTTCTTCTGAATTTTAGTGGGTGCGACTTGTCATTTATGTGGCCGGCAAAAAGCTGGAAATAAAAAAACAAAAAACACTTCCTGTCTAAATGTGTTTGTCCTTTAAATTTTGACAGAAAAATGCATGTGTTTTATCTGATCACACAACAAGATTTTAAAATGTTTTGGTTATCAAAATTAAATATCTGCTTGTCATACAATTTTAAAGCAAGTTATCAATCCGTTGGTAAAAAATGTATTAATCAAAAAAAGTTGCCTTTGCAAAGTGTGTATCAAGGCTATTATACAGTATTTTATATTCATATATAGTCACTGTTACATGTGGCCCTCAATAAAAATAAGTTTGTGTTTTGTCAAATCACCGCCAAGAAATTTGTCATTAATAGATAAAGTAAAATATGTTCTGGAACAAAAATCACTTCATATTCTCTACTGCTCGCTAGTGTTACCATATCTGAGTTATTGTGTAGAAATATGTGGAAATAACTACAAAAGTACACTTCATTTACTAACCATGTTACTAAAAAGGTCAGTTGGAAAGATACATAAAGTTGGATGTAATGAACACTGAAACCCTTTATTTATTGAATCAAACATATTGAAATGTGATGGTTTGGTGCATTTGCAAACAGCTAAAATTATGTACAAAGCAAACTTTAACCTGCTACCCAAAAATGTACAACAGTTATTCTCAACAAAAGAGGAGAGGTATACATTTTATAGACAATCAGATTTAAACCGTTTGTATGCACGTACAACACTTAAGACTTTTAGCACATCAGTATGTGGAATTAAATCACTGTATATAATAGAATATCAAACAAGGTACAAATATGATTCAGTTTAAGAAACTGTTCAAACTCTGTGTTTACAAAGTACAAAGAAGAAGAATCCTGATAAACATTAAATAATCTCATTCATCTCATGTGAATTACAACTTATTCAACTATTTATGGCAAACTTCAATGTTTATGTATTTAAATTGTGTACCAATTGAGAACAGGAAGTCGACAAATGTGTTCGTATTTGCTACGAAATGGAAAAGGGGTGGGCTTAAGTAAGTTCTGCTTCTTCCTACTCCTTTTGGGACATGTCGCAATGAGAAACTGGAAAAATGTGATGTATCATATTGTATGCATGTTCGAAATAAACCTATACCATAACCATAACCGACCGCAAAAGTTGGTACACATCCTACGGGGTGTTTTACGTTTGAACGATTGGTCGAAAAACACAGTACATGCCAAAAGTTTGGATACACCTTCTCATTCACAACACAACTGATGATCCCAACTCCATTGATAAAGCAAGAAATTCCACTAATCAAGCCTGATAAGGCACACCTGTGAAGTGAAAAGTTTTCACTATCCAGGTGTGCTTGGAGCTCATCGAGAAAATGCCAAGAGTGTGCAAAGCAGTAATCAGAGCAAAAGGTGGCTATTTTGAAGAAACTAGAATACAAAACATGTTTTCAGTTGTTTCACCTTTTTTTGTTCAGTACATAACCCCACATGTGTTCATTCATAGTTTTGATGCCTTCAGTGACAATCTACAATAGTCATGGAAATAAAGAAAACGCTTTGAATGAGAAGGTGTGTCCAAACCTTTGGCCTATACTATATGTCCGGCATCTAGCAAAACATATTTTTAGGGCTTCTAACTAATTATCAGTAAGTCGTTGACTATTTGTCCCATGATTATAAAACATTGATGATATCTGATATCTTTGCCGACATGTCTCCTAAAGTATTTCGAGCACAATTCATGTCATTTACAAACTATACATTGTGTTGTGGTTACAAACGAAGTACATTTGTGGGTAAGACCCAATGATAGGTTGCATCACATTTCTGTTAATTTACTATTGTGAATTCACCATCACTCCAAAGCACTGTGAGCCCATCATCACACCAGTTTCTCAGGAGAGTGGATTCAGTTCAAAAAAGGAAAGCAAAGCTGTCAAGTCAGTTGGTTTTCATCGGTTTCTTCTGAAACTCGATCCTTACGACTTGGGTTCCGGCAGCACAAGTATGATTCTATTCCTGTATTCGATAAAGATCCACTAGAAAGAAGCATAATTTGCACATTTCCATGTCGAGATAGAGTACTGTATGTCTGTAATATCTTTTAACTAACACAGGATTTGTTTGTTTGAATGCATTATTGTGACGAGGCCTGGTTCAATTCAAAATGAAGTCGGTAACTTTGCTGGCATCGATAAATTGCTATGTACGTATGTTTTTGTTTTCTTCGTCTCTAGCTTCAAACAGGGAGAAAGATATCTCACTCTATGCATTTCCCACAGCTCCTGAGTGGGTTTATTTGACAGTAGAATTACCTGAATGCAGTGACGTCCACAATCTTTGTCTCGGTGGCCTGAGAGCGGGACCGCTAACTTACGCACACAGGATTCACAGACATCGCCTCCCGACTGGCGACTTGCTTGTGAGAAATTTCACAAAGTAACAAAAATTAAAAGTAAAAAAATATGATTACAAAGACAAATGCCCCATTGTATTAATATGTCAGCTTTAAACCGGATGGGCAATATAAGCCCGTTAACTTGGACGAACGCGCGAGAATGCCTTGATGGCAACAAACAAAAAGATATATTATATTATATATAGAAGAAATATTTAACAATATTTATTTATGTAAGATTTTGCTCACAGAGATAAGAATTTAATTTTTGTTTTTGTTTATTTATTTAGGATACCTACGTTATTCACCTTCCAATTACAGTACAATGGTAAACAACTCTACAGTATCGAGAAATAAAAGTGTATAACCTTTTTAATGGTTACTTGCATTATTATTAGGAGTGTCAAAAAAAAAAAAAATTCAGATTAATCGCGATTCTTATTTGTAACAATTATTAATCGATGACATTTTTTAAAAAAAAATCGATTTTTAATAAATTAAAAAAATGTTTTTTTATCCGTCCTGTACAGCCATTAAGGGAAAATATATTGTTGATGTAGATGCCCGTATTTGCTGTATATATTTACTTTAGAAAATAAGTTTTGGATACTTCTCTTGTTGACTTATTTGTATCTGACTTTGTAAATGTTTGGGAAGCATTTCATTAAACAAAAACAGTTTTCTTTTTAAGTAATATAAACATTGATCAGAGATGTTATCTATTTTATAGAGGAATATAATTGATCATACAACTGGCATCCAATGTTATTAAAAAATATATAGATTTTGAAGCGAGAATTGATTCTGAATCGAATGTTACCCCCAAGAATCGAATCGAATCGTGTGGTGTCCAAGGATTCACATCCCTAGTTATTATTATATATTATAATAACATTAGTGCTTAATTTGGTCACAAAATAATGCTGAATGTGATATTGTTTAACGGTAGTAGTTTGGTGGGCAATATATTGTCCAGCAAAATTGGTTATTGTGACTAGAATGCGATCCATCCTTGCCTGCTATATGTGACAACCATCACATTTTTTCAAATAAATCATATTCAATGGATAACTTGTCACTATAGTGGTAAGACTCATACACTGTCATAGATTCCTTTGTATGCAAACAGAGGTACACTAAACCTTCAATAAATGGAATTCAATTAAGTTTTGCTGTATAGAATGAAAGGTCACATTTTACTTGTCCCATCCGTGATCTCTTTCACCAATAAGACCCTTATATGAAGTATTCTATTCTAGGAATGATTGCAAAGAACCGTGTACAAATACATTTTATACATATCTTAACTGCTTATTATTAACCAGCACTAACACCCTAGTGCATTTTTGTGTTTCGTCGCAGAGAGATCATGTTAAGTTCTAGCTGAATTTACGAACGTGTTTTGGCAGAGTTTGCTCATGTCTGAGTCACCTGGCTCCTCAGTCCCACCCGGGGGGCGGGAGACGTTTGTTTTGGTGGCCATCATCCACCCACCTCCAACCTGAGGCAGAGCTGAAATGCCAGCGCTTGCGTCTATACAATATACTGTATGTCGCGTGTGGTGCGATACGATATCGCCATGGTTACTTGTGTTTTTGTTTTTCAAGTTTACACGGGGGAGCAGAAGAGTGGGGGGCGGCGGGGCTATAAAGCGAGAGCGTGATGCATGAATGTAATGTGTCAGCAATGTAAGTATTTTGCAAATGAGAGAGGAATTAATGTGTTGCCGGTCATGTTATCACATATTAGGTCTGTGATAATTGGTGTGATCTCATGTAAAATTGTGCAAAAATATGCCACTAAGTGATGCAAATCAAGTTCCCCATGTCAGAGGAATAATTTCTCTCCTTTTGGCAGAATGAGAACGCCTTAGAATCGGCCTTGGTCCTGCTAAGAAGAGATACACACACACACACACACACACACACACGAAGAGCTCACCCTGTTTCCTTATATGTGCACTCACCAGTGATGGTCAAGCAACTTAGAAGATGCAGTAAGCTAAGTTACAAGTTACTCTCGATTAAATGTGGCTAAGCTATGGGGGAAGCTATCTCCGGAGAATTGTAGCAAGCTACACGGCAAAAGTTGCTTGCTACATTTAACTAATTAATATCAATGTTAATGTAACTGACAGTGTATGTAAGGGTCCATTACTATTAACTATCTGTCATTTAGCTGGGGACACCTTACAACTACCTCTAGGGGTCCCCACACCCCACTGTATGTATTTATTTAGTTTGGCTTTTCTTTGACCCACACCTATAATGATGTTCATTTTCTCTACCTACTGTAAAAAACAGTAAAAAAACAAAAAAACAACAATAACTTTTGTGTTGTTTGGAAAAAGTTGGAAATGGTTATGTGAAGTAAAATGTTTCATGAACTCAACTCACCTTAATGTGTGTTCTTAAATTGGTATTGGTTGTCTTGGATGAAGAGAGCAGTTCTGATTTTGGTTTACAGAGTAAACAACTAAAAAACTTGTCTGAATATGGCCAAGAACACGCATTATTGTGGGTTCCCTGGACGTCGTCTTCATTGGTAAAGGAAAAATCTAATCTGCGGGAGAGAATCCCTCTGCCGTTTTTTTCTTGAGTAGTCAGCCTGAAGCGTCCCTCTGTCTCCGGTTCCCTCATTGTCCTGTGACGTGAGTGCGTGTCTGTTATGACAATGCTTCCTGGTTCTGATGACCCGCCTTATCTTGCGTCTGATTGGCCAGTCCGTAATGTTTCGCCCTAACCTTAGCCAATTGTGACTCATCTTACAAACACCAACCAATCATCATGGATTGTCTCCGTATCATAGATGTGCTCATTTATCCAGGTCATTGTATTTTCTCATTGTATTTTCTTTGGCCTGGATTCGCAGTCCATTTTCTGTCTTTGTCGCTTGTAAATTTGATGTAAACTACCTTGCTACATGGGTTTAAAAGTAGCTAAGCTACAAGAAAAGCTACTCGTTAAAAAAGTAGGTAAGCTACCGCCAAGCTACCGGAAAATGTAGTTAATCAATCAATCAATCAATGTTTATTTATATAGCCCTAAATCACAAGTGTCTCAAAGGGCTGCACAAGCCACAACGACATCCTCGGTACAGAGCCCACATAAGGGCAAGGAAAAACTCACCCCAGTGGGACGTCGATGTGAATGACTAGTTATGGTACATAGCTTAGCTACATGTAGCTTGTTACTGCCCATCACTGGCACTCACACACATACATTATTATTATTATTATTGGTGTCATGAGGTACTAGCCTAGAGAGAGAGTGAAGAAGGTGTGTGAGCTCACCACACTCATGTCAAGTTAACTTTTAGTTTCAGTTACTGCCAAGGTAGTTCAACTAAGGAGGACAAAAGCTGATGAGGAGGGCGTCCATTTTGGAGATTGCTCCGATCTTTAGATTGCTCGGTTTTCTCTCTCTCGTGCTTGTATCTCAGTTGTTTGAATTTACTCCTGTTCTGTAGACTAAATTGTTATACTTCAATTTTAGTCACCGCTCATCATTTCAGACAGCCTGAGAACCAAATGATCTGGATGGATTCTCCTCTCCTAAACAGGGGAGGTTCTAATACAGTGGTTCTTAACCTGGGTTCGATCGAACCCTAAGGGTTCGATGAGTTGGCCTCAGGGGTTCGGCGGAGCCTCCGCCGCGGAGGTCAAGACACACCCGACTCATCGCGTAAATAAAAACTTCTCCCTATCGCCGTATTATGTTTACGGCAACCGCAGAAGTCAGACTGATTTGCATGTGTGTAATTTGTTGTGAGTTCATGCTCTGTGTTGGTTTTGTTCTTTGAACAAGGTGATGTTCATGCACAGTTCATTTTGTGCACCAGTAAAAAAACATGTAACTTTGTCTTGAATTTGAAAAAAAAAAAAAGTTTATTTTTCACTAAAGAAGGGTTCGGTGAATGCGCATATGAAACTGGTGGGGTTCAGTACCTCCAACAAGGTTAAGAACCACTGTTCTAATACCTGAAATGCTGCTCTAACTGTGCTGTTGCCCGTTTTTGTAAAACTTAAAGGCCTACTGAAACCCACTACTACCAACCACGCAGTCTGATAGTTTATATATCAATGATGAAATCTTAACATTGCAACACATGCCAATAGGGCCGGGTTAACTTATAAAGTGCAATTTTAAATTTCCTGCGAAACTTCCGGTTGAAAACGTCTAGATATGATGACGTATGCGCGTGACGTCACGGAGAGAACAGAAGTATTCGGACCCCATTAGATCCCATACAAAAAAGCTCTGTTTTCATCCCAAAATTCCACAGTATTCTGGACATCTGTGTTGGTGAATCTTTTGGAATTTGTTTAATGAACAATGGAGACTGCAAAGAAGAAAGCTGTAGGTGTGATCGGTGTATTAGCGGCGGATTACAGCAACGCAACCAGCCGCCGACCTCACCTTGACTTCCTCCGTCTCCGGGCCGCCGACCGCATCGGTGATTGGGGGAAGTCCTTTGTCGCTCCGTCAATCGCTGGAACGCAGGTGAGCACGGGTGTTTATGAGCAGATGAGGGCTTGCTGGCGTAGGTGGAGAGCTAATGTTTTTAGCATAGCTCTGTGAGGTCCCGTTGCTAAGTTAGCTTCAATGGCGTCGTTAGCAACGTCATTGTTAAGCTTCGACAGGCTGGAAAGCATTAACCGTGTATTTACATGTCCAGGGTTTAATAGTATTGTTGCTCTTCTGTCTATCCTTCCAGTCAGGGGTTTATTTATTTTGTTTCTATCTGCATTTGAGCCCGATGTATGTTTCGCCGATGTATTGTCGTGGAGATAAAAGTCACTGTGAATGTCCATTTCGCGTTCTCGACTCTCATTTTCAAGAGGATATAGTATCCGAGGTGGTTTAAATTCAAATCCGTGATCCACAATAGAAAAAGGAGAAAGTGTGGAATCCAATGAGCCCTTGTACCTAAGTTACGGTCAGAGCGAAAAAAGATACGTCCTGCACTGCACTCTAGTCCTTCACTCTCACGTTCCTCATCCACGAATCTTTCATCCTCGCTCAAATTAATGGGGTAATCGTCGCTTTCTCGGTCCGAATCTCTCTCGCTGCATTGTAAACAATGGGAAAATGTGAGCAGCCCTTCTTCCTGTGACGTCACGCTACTTCCGGTATAGGCAAGGCTTTTTGTTATCAGCGACCAAAAGTTGCGAACTTTATCGTCGTTGTTCTCTACTAAATCCTTTCAGCAAAAATATGGCAATATCGCGAAATGATCAAGTATGACACATAGAATGGATCTGCTATCCCCGTTTAAATAAGAAAATTCATTTCAGTAGGCCTTTAATGTAGTTTGCCACCGTGTGACGTGATCATGTCTGACATCCATTTCCCGATTTGATATTTCTAATTAATGAACTGAATGGCTGATCAAAGCGTGGAAAGAGGGAGGCAGCATGAGCAAGATGGTGCAGACATATTGACCAATTCTCCCGGGGCGCAACTCCAGCTCATTGGGATAATGTTACTGAGTCTATGCCATATAAAAGCTTGGCTAGTCAATGAGCCGGAGACAGTTTTGCAGAAGCAGGATCAATGCACTTTGTGTTTCAGTTCAGATTGCCTTGTCATGGCACAGTTTAGAACGGTAAACGCTGATCTGGCTTGTTTTGTACTGGTATTTGTTTCTGTAAGCCAACTCTGGCATGCTTGAATTGCGCTCCACACAAAAGTGTGAATATTTGTCAAAACATGCGTCCCAAATAGGGGTGTACAAAAAAATCGATTCACAATCGCAATTCTTATTTATCCTGATTCTAGATAGATAAATAATAAAAAAATCGATACAAAATATTTTCTTCTGTTTTGTTTTTTGTAACAATCAATTTTCAATAATAAATACATTTTTTAGGCCATCTCAATGCAACTAAAAAGAACTGTTCTAACCTGTCGGTTTAAAATCGAGAATCGTGTTGAATCGAGAATGGATTCTGAACCGGACCGAATCGTTAAGTGCCCAAAGATTCACACCATTAATCCCAACTTTGTTAGCGCCCCCTATGGGTTGTGCTCAAATGCTTTGGATACATGTAATACAGAGATTGGACAAATGGTTCAAGATTTATGGTCAATTAGCGGCCGTCTGCGTTTAGGTGCCCCTAATTATGCAAAACCAAATTTTCTAACATGATGCCACCTGCTTTGGTGTATTGGTATCCCCATAAATCCCAAAAATTTGAATTAAAACTGTGAAGGCATTGCAGAGAAATTATAAAATAATCTTGCTTTACATCATATTTACACCAAACGAGCCGTTGGAATTTGCTCTGCCCTCTGACATTTTCTGCAGGCATGTGAAATTTCCGCAAAAACGTGGATATCCACGTTTTTAAGCATACATTTTTGCGAAAAAAAAAAATCACTTTTGCGTTTTTTAAATGAAATATCAATGAAAATATGTTGTAAAGAGAATGTTGCTATTTTGGGTATTCTCCCAATTTCAACAAGCCCCGGAAGTGTTAAGATACAAGTAAGCTAGGAGCAAGTGAGGTTGCGAGCTAAACGTAATAGGACGAATATGGCGAAGCATTACAGTTTTCACTTGCTCCGCTGTCTCTTCGGTTGTGTCCATTGTGTCCTATGTGGCTTAAAGTTGTGTTGCGGCTTTGTGTTATTGTGTTGTGGCTTTTGCGATCATGCTGTAGCTGAAAGCTGTTGTGTTAATGGCTTTATGATTGTGGCGTTTGTATTTGTTGTGACCTTTCTCGGCCACTGTAGCTATCCGCCATTCTTGTTTTGATGTCTGATGGCGATGATGCAGACAGACTTGAGTAACGTTTAACATCCTTATCGTTAAAAGTGCTATGGTAGTAAGCAAGGTTGAGAGCTCATTGTAAATTTCAAAAAATACATACACATTTTTGTTTTAATATGTTTTTTTTAGAAGCACAAACATGACACAAACCTTCCTAAGTGTTAGAAATCCCACTGTTAATATTAAACATGCTTTACTGATGAACGTATTTGGCGAGCGCCGTTTTGTCCTAATTTCAGCTGTCTTTGAACTCGCCGTAGTTTGATTACAAGTACAACTTTCTACGACACTGCCACAGAAAGACGTGTTTTATGTCACTCCTTCTTTGTCTCATTTTGTCCACCAAACTTGTTATACTGTGCGTGAATGCACAAAGGTGAGCTTTTTTGAATTTATTGACTTGCGTGGAGTGCTAATCAGGCATATTTGGTCACTGCATGATTGCAAGCTAATCGATGCTAACGTGCTATCTCGACTAGCTGTATGTATAAATTGCATCATTATGCCAAGTTTGTAAGTATATTTGAGCTCATTTAATTTCCTTTACTTATGTCCTTTGTGTATTTAATTTATATTTGCATGTCTCATGACACATTATGTGTATGTAACATTGGCTGCATTTCTGATAGTTGTTTTAAACGTGTGCCATGTTGTTCCAGCAAACGTTACCCAACTTGCAAAGATTTTACAACATTTTCCAATATTGTAAAAATGTGTAGATTACTGTCAACATTTCTGTCAACGAAGATATGCTTCAGCCTGTGGCACACATAGTCATTTTGAAAGTAGGCTAATATGGACACTTACATCATGTGTTGCCTTCATTATAAGTCTTATACAAGGCTATTGTTTGTCGGAGGCTCCACACCGATTTTTGTTGTTGTATTTTTGGTCCAATATGGCTCTTTCAACATTTTGGGTTGCCGACCCCTGTCCTAAACAAACCTCTTGTGGGTCCACTTCAATTTTTACAGTTTAATATATTGTTATTACTCTGTTGTTTCTGATTATGAGCTCTAATACAAGCCAGTCTTTAGTCATAAAGTAAAGTATAAATTGCTTCTGCCTGGGTGCTCTTGGACTTACCACCTGGAGCCGAGGGACGTCAAGAACAAATATACCATCACAAAAATTGATTAGCACCGCGCACCCGACCCTCCCCCCATGCCCGCCTCCCCCACCCCACACACACACTGACTGTTGTTTATGGACACGCATGCACTTGCGCACACACACACACAAAAGCAGTGTTTCTCATAAATCAAATGATCAAATGGATGACCCACCTGGCTCAAAGTTAATTTTGAAGCTTGCGTGCATGCACGCTTTAATTAAATGGCTTTATGGGTATCTATCCTATTATATAAATGTTGCAGACTCTCCCATTGTCCTTATTGGAAATACAAATTAATACCTGCTTCAATAGGATCAGCAATGTGCATGAAACGGAAGGGCATTTGTTTCCTCTAATATCTCTGTTATATCTTGTGGATAAAACAAATAAGCGACCATAAACTGGGGCTTTTACTCAAATGCTAACACTTTTGACACTACATACTTTTTATTCATATGTAAAAAAAAAAAGAAGGTGCTTTTACATTGTTAGCAATATCAACACTGCAATTCCAAAATGAATATTGTTGCATGTAAAACCAGCAGTTGCATGTTGTAGCACTTTTTATAAAAGGAGAAATGTGGGACTTTCTTTCTGGTGCATCTTGACAGCGTATTTATATATTTTTTTCAACCCACTCCCGACATGTTTTTGTGTCAGCCTCTGCTCTCCTCGACGACTTTCGTGCCACGGCCTCAGCAAACTTTAAAGCTGTTGACAATAATAACACACTGGTTCTGTGATATACTGTCTGGCGCAGAAAAAAAGATGAGTTTAAAAAAAAAAAAAAGCCTGCAAGCCACTTTTCTAATACATTGCTTCAGATTGCATTTTAAGTAGTCTGTATACATACACATATTTCGAGATTGATGAGACTGTTATGTCTTCATTCATAAACACATTATAACGTAACTGTTTGAATGCAACTAAATGTGATAGTCGACCAGTCATTGATTATTTTAGTGATTAATGGACTCTTCAGATTTTGATGCGTACACATACTCAGTGGCTCTAATTTTGCCATCGGCTTTTAAAGTAGCAGTAGAGTGGAAAAACAAGTTGACTTTATGTGCCTATTTGTGTTCCATTGTATCCGTTAAACCATATCCAATTTTGTTTACATTCCGCAAGTATGTGAAAACACAGTTTAAACGTCACAAAATGCCACAAATTCAGTCAGCCATTTTGAATATTCCGCTCCGAATACCTTTGGCTATTTTTGGAGAGTGACATCACTGGAGTAACGCTTCTGCACTCTGACCATATTATCAGATCAGTCATACTGGAAATACGCAAACATTCGAAAAAGATGTAATGTTGATTATTCAGAATCCTTACGTAAGACAATAATTCATATGCTTGGCTTTTTCTATGCATTGAAAATCGTAAATAAATAGACAACAATTTAGTCAACAGATCGAGGGTCATTACACTCTTTCTAAAAACATCCAAAAAGCGGCAAAAATACTCCATTTACATGTTGTGACCTGAAAATGTATCAAATATGAGTGATACTGTTGTTATAAGCGCCAACGCAGACGGACTATTTTAGCGGCGTATTGATAGCAGTGAGCTAATGCTAGCTTATGTTGCTGGCGGCTGCTTCTGCTTTGTCTAAAACATGCTAAAAGTAATTTCTAGATTATAATTCTTGTATCTCTCACTTGTTAGTAGACAAATGTAGCCATGGACCGACAGGCTGGTCGACTTTCACATCCCGAGATGGGGAAAAAGACCCCAAAAGACTTTTCCAGCAGGAGCTTTTTTTTTTTTTTTTTTTAACCCTTCTTGAGGACTGTGATTGATTCTTCATCTAAACGGAATTATGCAAGCGTCCCGTCGGTCGGCATCCCAGCAAGAGTAGAAATATTACAGTAAGTGTTTGTTTTATTGTGGTTTGTTATGGTTAGTGTGTATGTTTAGCACCTAGCAATGTTGCTGTTTCAATAAAGCTTGCATCCACCAGGTAGTAATCAGCTTCTAAAACTTATTGCTCATTCTCTTTGTGTTTGGGCTCAAAAATACAAGGTTCTGGATCATAATTTTTCCCAAAGTAATTGTTGTTGGCTCTCACAAAGTCTGCTTGATTAGCATTGTTGTTGATGGGGAAGGGATCTTTGGTTCCCAGCGCAACGTCACGTGACTACGTGACTGGCTTCCTCATTATCTCTCAAAATGGCTTGGGAATCTCTGTGAGATTAATACTATTTTGATCATATCTATTTACCCACAAACTTTGGAAGTCTTTTGGTGTCATAACACAGATATATATGGTAATAGCTTTAATACTCTACAGGTACTGGTAATTTAAATTCCGTTTGAGGTATTTTTTAGGTAAATTTGGATGATGAAGATGATTTTCTCATTCAAAAATGTTTACTTAAACTGTTACCGTGCTGCTTGTTAGGCTGTTACAAAAAGAATAACTCTAGAACTTTTGTCCGTTTAAAACCAATATATTTTCAATGTAAACAAAGAACAGTCAATATAGCAGCAGTAACAACAAAACAACACCAAATATATCTAGCTTCCTGAAAATGAAAACATTTTGTGGCGATTATGTATTTAGAAAGCTGCACACAGGTGTTTATGGACACAGTTGAGCTGGTGGACTTCGGCTGAAATGATAGTTCAATCAATTTTTGGCACAACACTTTGTCTTTGTTGTTAGCTAGCTAATAACAAGCTAACTATCTTACCGAGGAGAGTCGCAGTCCGCATCGTCCAGATGTCCGACATACCAAGGCGTTAAATGCTCCCGTATTGCGGACATGCTCTCATGAAAAAGCAATGTCCGCTTTGCAAATTGTGTCTTTGACGTGTTTAGTTTTCACTAGCAGTGTGTGCTGTAGCCATTTTTCTCTCCCTGTTGCTTGACAGTAGTGATGAACAATTTTGAGAAAAATCCCAGTTGCGATTTTTGTTTTCACAATTGCATTTGCTATTCTAATTGGTATTTTTATATTTTATACCTAATAAATGCATACAACTGTGAAAATAGACTGTTAATCCAATCCACATAATCTTGTCTCATAGTGCTACACATTCGAACAATATGCAGTAGGTTATTTAAAAAAACATTTGGCTTTGTGCAGACTCAGAGCTTTTGTCAACATCTGGGGTGTCAAATGTACGGCCCGCGGGCCGGATCAGGCCCGCAAAGAGGTTTTATCCGGCCCGCTGGATGAGTTTGCTAAGTATAAAAATGAGCCAAAATTTTTGAGCCTGTTCTAAAAGTGTCCACTAGATGTCGCAATAGCAATTATTTGTATCTTTGTAGATGATGCTACATATGTAAAAAAAAATAAACCACATGATGTTAGTGCACCAGTCGAGGAAGATGAGCAAACTACGTAAATAACATCCTGTAATTTGATTTTGATAATAGTTTTTTATTTTGATGGATTGAAAATTAACACCAATAAGTTGAGTGATGAACATTATCAAATAATTTATTCATAAAGTATAAATAACAACAAATAAAATACAATACTATAAACCGCAACATGTAAGTGTAAAAAAACAACAACAACAACAACAACATTCATTTTTAAACAAAGAATACATCATTCCATCCATCCATTTTCTACCGCTTGTCCCTTTTGGGGTCACAGGGGGTGCTGGAGCCTATCTCAGCTACATTCGGGCGGAAGGCGGGGTACACCCTGGACAAGTCGCCACCTCATCACAGGGCCAACACAAAGAAAACAATCTGAAGTTATTTTTAAGTTATCGTCAGTCCGGCCCACTTGGGAGTAGATTTTTCTCCATGTGGCCCCCGATCTAAAATTAGTTTGACACCCCTAGTTTACATGATGCTTTTAAACTGAATAAATAACCAATACAATCTATACAGTGTTTATAATGTAATGTATTTATAACAGTGGTCCCCAACCACCGGGCCACGGCCCGGTACCGGTCCGCAGACCGATTGGTACCGGGCCGCAAAAGAAATAAAAAAATTGTTTAAAAAAAAAAAAAATTATTAAAGCAACATAAAAAACACAATATATACATTATATATCAATATAGATCAATACAGTCTGCAGGGATACAGTCCGTAAGCACACATGATTGTATTTCTTTATGGAAAAAAAAATTCCTCCCCGGTCCGTGGGACAAATTTTCAAGCGTTGACCGGTCCCCAGCTACAAAAATGTTGGGGACCACTGATTTATAATATATAATAATACTGCAAGTAACTATTTAAAATAATATATACGTTTATTTTTCATTACTGTCGATATTTAATTGGAAGGTAAATAACTTTCTTATCCCAAAGAAATAAACACAAAAAATAAAACGTTTATTTTTGTAAGCAAAAATTTAACTTAAATAAATATTGAACATCTTAAAGTGCCTTTTTTTTCCCCCAGTTGGCAAAACTAGGTCGTGTTGTCTTTTTTTTTTTTTTTCTGTTGCCATCACGGCATTCTGCCTCATTTGTCCGTGATGATGGGCTCATATTGCCCATTTGATTCGAAGCTGAAATACTCCCACAATGGGACATTTGTCATTGTAATCATATTTTTCCTCTTAATTTTTGTTATGTTGCGGAACTTCTCACTGGCGAGTCGCAAGGCTCTATGTCCAGGCTTCCTGTGTGTTTAAAGCTGGCGGTCTCGCTCTCCGCCCACCGGGAAAAAGATTGTGAATGAGTGAGAAGAGGGCTCATTGGATTCGGTTAATTTTACTGTTAAATAAATGCGCTCGTGCTGAGAGCGATGCCTAGAGTGAGACCTCTATCTCCCTGCTTGAAGCAAGAAACGAAAATACGAAAGGCTCAACAACAACTCTGATTGGCTAACATGCCTGTCACTTAAATGCTGGTGACAGGTGGAAGAAAAAAAACCCTCAGCCTCATATGTTATCGTAATAATGAAAGCCTCAATGTTGTTTTGATGTCAATTAATCGTGCAGCCCTACTCGACAATTACCTGGTCACGCTGGCACGCTCAAGTTTGCTTAAGTTCGTAAAAATACAAGCAACGACATCATAGACTATCAACATTTTCCAGTTTTGTCAACGAATCGTTGCTCCCCTATCGTACAGTCAATGGTATTGTACCTTGTAAGCCAGAGCATAAAAAGACATAGCAGGTATTTTATCCAAAAATGCGACTATCAACAAATCCAGCAACATTTTTGTTTATCTTATTTCACACTTTTGGGACGTATCATGAACACACATATTGCTCCTCTCAAAAAGGAATTTGCCAGTCATTAATTTCAAGTGATTTCACTCAAGCCCGCTTTTGAATTATAAAGAAAGGCCGAATCTTAAAACGAGGTCACAATTGTAACTGGCCTGAAGGCTGCACCAACTGTGTTCCTAATGGAGTTTCTATAAAACTGTGCCAGCATATTATCTTCAGCCATTTAATCCTGCTTTTGTACTTGTCTCTTAATGCCAGCTATTACTAAAAACACCTATTATTATGTAAAAAATGATTTCCAAGTTTTGTCTCATAGCAATGAATCCATTATGCATTGCTTGTCTCTACACAATGAAGATATAGTCAGTGTTGTTTTTGATGATTTTATAGAAAATGTTTCTCCAGACAGACAAGTTAACACTTAAGTTAAAATAGACAAACATTTGGAGAGCCCAGACTTCCGCCAGAACCCAGTTCCCAATATTAAAAAAAAGTCCAGAATCTGGACGGTGATTCAGACCAGCCCCAAAATTTGAGCTATTTAAAGCGTAATAAAAGAAACGTAGTGAACTTGTCAGTCTCCAATTTTTTTGTCTCTGCTCAGCCTCTAGAATACACACTTAGAAGTTGAAACTCATATCATATCCCGCATCAAGCACAAAATCTTTATCAATTGTTCATTATTCCATTTCTGACATTTCCTCAAAGGTTCATCCAAATCTGTCCATAACTTTAATGTTATGTTTCTAACTAACAAACATACAGACAACACCTTGCCATTGCATAACCTCCTTGCAAAGGTATTCAAACAATTGCAAACATTTATCTTGCTGAACTGTACTTGAACTTATTGGGCAAGAGCCAAGAAAAGGATACAAAGTATGTTGGATAATTATAGGTCATGTAAGGCCAGGTCTTATAAATGTAAATATTGATAATAATAAACAAATTGTACTCTTGTTTCTATTTATTGTTTTGGGTGACTTATTTGACTTGTCAACAATATGTCATGTGATACCCAAAGGAAACATTACACCCACTGTTATCTGTGCAAACATTGTTTGTGCAAACACTGTTATGGATTGGATTCAACCAGTGAATTTACTATAGCCCAAGCCCCAAGCCCACCACACTGTCTATGTGCACATGGACACAATTAATCGGATTAAAAGCCTAACTGGAATAAAAATGCTTCATGTAAACACCCCATTCTTAATATTCTGACCCGATCACACACATTCGGATCAAAATTTAATTACAATCGAGACAGGTTGTTTATGCCGATAGTCATTCAGATTGGAAGCACATGAAAACACTTCCTCCGAAATACGGGTCAAAATTATCCTTAGTGCCCCATGTCTTTGACGTCAACTATACTTTGGTGGTGGAGGGGTACTAAATTGAATAGTCTCAGAATGAAATGATTGTTTTGCTGCAGTCTTCCCTATTCAACATGTACATCAATAGCATTCCATACAGTTGAGTTTTTTGCTCTGAAACCGAGACGAGCAAAAACAAAAATATGGTCTGGAGTGTCATGTTGTCATCTCAACGATCTGTTTTATTCACAACCTTATAGCTACTCCAAGTGCTAACTGCTACCCTCAGGCTTATAACATGAGGACACGTCCTGATTACGTCATGTCTGCGACTACAGAAACTACGGCAACCCGTACACAACGTAGAGGGCAGAGAGCAGCTCCATTTCAAAAAGAGAGGTAAAACTAAAGTAGCGAAACAGAAGGAAAATTGGACAAGCAGAAATGCACAGAACCATGTTTGTTTACAGCGGAAGTCACTTCTTCTTCCTCCACTTCCGTTTATGGTATGTGCTGCGCATGTCAATATAAAGTATTCCGATTTAAGGTGTGATGCATGAAAATGCACGTCTAAAGTTAATGATTATTTGCAAAAAAAAAAAATGTTATCAGTTTGAACACCAAATATGTTGTCTTTGTAGCATATTCAACTGAATATGGGTTGAAAATGATTTGCAAATCATTGTATTCCGTTTATATTTACATCTAACACAATTTCCCAACTCATATGGAAACGGGGTTTGTACATTTGTAGGCTTCTGTTTGTTTGTTTGCTGCCATTGCTTTTAGCAGGCACAGTGTAATGTGGGAAATTTCTCCTCGAGCTCAGTTTGTTTTAAAGGGATGTGTGGCCCGAACACTTTGCTCTTCCCCGTACCTGAAGGAGAACCAATTGATTTACGTGAATGCGCAAAACCAAGTGCTAAGACAGTGGTCTGCAACCCAAAATGTTGAAGGAGCCATATTGGACCATATTGTCTGGAGCCGAAAAAAAATAAAAGCCTTCTATAAGGCTTATAATGACAGCAAGACAAGATGTAAGTGTCTATATTAGCTTATACTATCCAATTGACGGAAATGTTGAAATTCAATATTTTCTCTACACATTTTTACAACATTGGAGAACATTAGTAAAACGAAGGCTTTTCAGAGAGTGGGATAACTGCTGGAAATGACTGGCTTAGAATGGCCAAAGGTATAGATGTGTGTGTCCAAGTTAAAGGAAATGGCAGGCTGTCTTCTTCTAATGGATTTATTACAATCTTTGGCAAGCTGGGTAACGTTTGCTGTGGTCTGGAACAACATGGCACACAAACAACGATCAGAAATGCAGCCAATATTACATACAGCTATGTGACATGAGACATGCAAATATGAATTAAATACACAGAGGAAATTAGCTCAAATATACCAACAAACGAGGCATAATGATGCAATATGTACATACAGTTAGCCTAAACACCATCTTAGCATCGATTAGCTTGCAGTCATGTACTGACTAATTGTACCTGATTAGCACTTCACACAAGTTAATAACATCAACAAAGCTCACCTTTGTACATTCACGCACAGCATAAAACGTTTGGTGGACAATATGAGTCAAAAGAGTGGCAGCGCCAGAGAAAGTTATACATGTAAACAAACTGTTGCGTCACAGTCCACACAACTACAGTGAGTTCAAGGACCACCAAAATTAGTAGGACAAAACGGCGCTTGCCAATTACTCTCATCAGTGAAGCATGAACAGAAACATATTAAACAGTGGGGTTTCTAACAATTACGAAGGTGTGTGTGATGTTTTTCCTCCCATAGAAACCATATTAAAACCAAAACATATTTTTTTCCCCCCCATACATTTTTGAAAAAGCTCCAGGGTGGCGCCTAAGAGTTGGAGGTTGCCGACCCCTGGGCTAAAACAAGGGGGAAGGGGAGAATTCGGATTGAGCCTATTCTTTGCGACAAATTTCCTTTGAACCGATCCAGTGGACTTTATAGCATGGATTGTATTGTATACAACACATATATTGCTGTTTCTGCTACAAAACAACTACACAAATCTGTATCTGTTTGGAGCATGATTTGCATAAAGAGCAAAAAAATAAAAAAAGGAGCCCCTTCTTGGTCTCAAGCTGACCGAGCCGCTATCTATTATCGAAAGGTACCTCACTCCCCCTCCAATCTATGGGATGGGATTGCGTTGACCTTTTTGGCCCTCAAAGAGCTCGGATAATAACCCTCTTTTTGAAGACAACACTGACAAGCATCACTCTGAGGCCACGTTGGGGTCGCCCGCTGAGCTGCGCGTTCGTCGGCAGCTAAAAGCACAAAAGGATGTGTGCAAGTGTGTGTAACAACGCCGTGGCCGACTATTCTTGTCTGTTTATATGTGGTTCTTAGCAGCAGGGAGCTCGCTTGGTTTTGATTGAGAACACAGTGGTGGCAGCAATCAGCGAGACAAAGCGATATTGAAGGAACCTTTCTGGGCTGCCATGAATGGATCTCTTTAATTGATGCATTGGACTTGTCTTTCATTTGGAGTGTGTTCTTGTGTGTTTTGAGAGTCTTGCCCGGCTAAAATAGTGTTGTGTAATCCGGTTGTGCCTTTTAGAGTCAAGGCTGTAAAGATTTATGCACTTTGAGGAAATTGCAATCGACCCCTCTGCTTCTGTTGTTCTTTTTCATTCTGCTGGTTTACTTCACTAGTCACCATACGGGTGCTGCGCTACAACATTTGACTTAAATTGTGTTCAAGAGCAAACACAAAACCTGCCTCCTTTCCTGTCGATCAAAGTGTAGAGTTGTGAGAAAGTCAGATGGAGAGTTGTTGATAGTGGTCAATTGATTAGATTCAAAATGACGTCGCGTCCGGCTCATTGAATACGCGTGGTGGTCCAGCCAGCGTGTGTTTTCGGTGGTTACTCGGCGCCATTAAGCCTTTTTTCGAAGAAAAATGCCCAATGCTTGCGTTGTTTTCGGCTGTACGAACTGTTTAAATCGTGAAAAGGATAAACGTTTCTTCAGAATCCCTCGCAAGGTTATCAAGAATGACGGAAGAGTGCAAGATTTTATGAAAGACGACGGCAAAAGTAGCACATACTCCAGTCCAAGGGAACAGAGTCGAAGAACGCATGAGTTTGCAGCGATCACTCCGATAAAGGTGTGTTTGATATACTTTTAATGTTTAGTGTTTCCCATTTGAATATTATCTTGATATTATATCTATTTCTTAGATCACATGTTTGCTACGAGTGTTTTGTAAAGCACCAACTTGGCAAATCTAAATAAAATAAATCAAATTAGAACCTAAAAGAGTTAAAAAAAAGAACATACGTGTTGCTGTCTCACCTAAGGATTGTGAATGATAAGAAACAATCCCAAAAAGTGCAGTTCCCCTTTAAGGGAAGAAGTGGTAGGTGTGTGCAGTTGCCTTTTTCTGAAGGTTACACAGATGTGCTCTCATTTCAAAATGCATGAGGACCTCTGCAAGGACATGCTTTTTACATTAGCAGCTAAAACAGCTTGCTTGCTTGCCTCTACAGTATATCATATTTTTAAAATGATAAACAGCATGACTTTGCTTGTACCTCAGGAATAACCAAATCAACTTATTTTATATTATTTGCAGTGACAGCATCTTTTTCTAGATGAGTTGAGAATTTGTATCAGATTTTTCTGTATATCAATAGTGGGTGCACACTTCTACATCACACAGGTGTAAAAGCTCAATGCAATATCTTGGTCAGAGACCACACTTAAAAGTTGGAAAATAAGGGCAAGACACAAATGAAATGTAAAAAATATATTCAAACAATCTTCTTATTAATTAAAATTAGGGGTAAGCATTTGCTGCGGCAGGTTAAAGATGCCTTATGCTGTTGTGTATTTGGGATCTGCATAAGTCCCGAAAATTTGAAATCAAACCGTGGAGGCATGGCACAGATATCTATAAACCATTCTTGCCTTCCTTCATACTTTTAGGAAACGAGCCATTTGGAATTTGCCCAATCGGTGGCGTTTTTGCCATTTGTGACGTCAGCGGATTATCCATATATGGTATAGATTTACCCAAAGTGCTTTGCGCAGTGTAATCTCATAATGTAATCAATTGGCTCCTCCTTTTTACACTATCCTCTTGTTGTAGGGCAGACTGGCTCGTACATGCACATGCATCCTCCACTGTTGTCATTTCTAATACGAAATAGTGTATAGTTCAAACTTATATCTGTCAGTAGACTCCAAATGGAGGCGCTAAAAACTACAACAAGGATGGCGGGGAAAAGACACATTTGAAGTGGAGGCACGTAAATGATGGTGCGTTCCATTTGTTCTGGGAAGTCGGAATTTCCGAGTTCCTCTTCGGAATTTCAACTGGAACGCCTCCAGATGTCGGATTACCGACTCATAAAGTCGGAGCATTCTCACCACCCCTAAATTCGTTTTAAAATGGCTGCTCTGGATGTAAACAATGATGTCAGCTTCTATAATATCTGTTATTTGTACTTCTGATTAGTTTTAGCCGCAGTAAATCAGCCATATATATAATGTATTGTTGTATGTTTATATATGGTAGTATTAACTACAAGTATTTATTGTGGTATTCACGCTGTACGTCGCTCACAACTCGGGTGTGACGTCATTCCCAACTCTGACTTCCCATTTCCGATGTAAACGGAACACAGCATAAGACCTCCCACTAAACAGTACATCCTGAAGAGATGGCCAGAAAGCATCTTGAAGATGATCTGTAAATCATAATCTATGTAACATTTTAATCAAATAACCACCATTACATGTTTTTACAAGGAAGTGTTTTTAACAGAGGAAAAACATTTTAATACTCTTTTATATTTTACTGTAACAAATGAAAACAATAAGCGAGTAACAGCAGGTACGCCATGATTGCATTTCTGTACGTTTGTTTTTAAAGTCACAGTTCAACTCATTTTTGCTACATTAAGGGAACACATTTTTGATTCTGCACTGACTACTGTTGCGTCGGACCAGTCTTCCTCTCAGGGAATAAAAGACACTGGTCAATCCCAAGTTCTATCGGTTGACATATATGTTGAGAAAAAAGGACCACCGAGACAGAATAGCAATATTACCAAGTTTTACTAAAGCTTTAGGAATACCAACGTTACAATGCATTAATAGCGGCATCAAGAAGCGGTCTGAAAATCAAACGGAAAGAGTCATCTTATTTAGTATGAAAACAGCCACCTCCCGCCCACAAAGAAATACAGCCTTATTGTTCTAAACTGATCAGGTAAAAAGGGAGTACATTATACTCCCAATACACATTCCAGCGCCTTCAAGGTGAAACAAGGGAGGTCACAAGGGGGGTTACAATTTAAGGGGGAATTTGTATTTCAAAATGCTTAGTTATAGAACGACCATTAAACGTTTTTATATTTCAATTTGTGGAGTGAAACTATGGAATGGTTTGAATGTGGAGTTAAAGCAATGTCCAAACATAAACCAGTTTAAAAAGAAGTATAGGTACATGGTATTCCAGAGGTGCAGAGATGAAGAAGGGGTTTGATATTGGGTTGTTTGTGTTACAGAAGAGTGTGGGGCTGCCCATTGAGGCAGTGGTGCTGCTGCTGTGGCATGATGCCATTTCCATGATCACTAGTGGTAATGGTGTGGCTATGTATGTGTGTAGTGTGCATATGTATGTATATGTTTATAATTTATGTATATACAAGTTCATTAAGTTTGAACATAGAGTGAACAGGTAGTTCTAGCTCAGAGTAATTTATGATTTAAAGAAAAGAGGTGGGATTAAATAAGTGTAAACTTCTTCTCACTCCTTTTCAAATATGTAAAAAAAATTAAAAAATAAAGTCCTTTGCTCATTTTGTTATTTTTTTTCGTTTTTATTCTCCATTGTTTTCATTTTTTTTAGAATGGCTGTTAAGGCTATAGCACTGTATTGGATCAGGCTTGCTGTTGTTTTTTTGCATATTTGAAATAAAAATATATCAAATATCAAAACAGAGTTTACTAGCGGACATAAGATACAAGCACAAAGTGTACACATGGGAAAATATTAGCTGCTTTAAACATGACTATTGATAAAGAAAGAACTCTTAAAAATATTTCATTCTCACTCTACTCTGTCATTTATTGGAATACTCGGGTGTAGTTATTGGATAGAATTCAGGGTTTGTCCTATATTGCCACTATATACGTGGTGCTGGGGTGTGGCAAGGGGCGTGGTCAATATGACATCATCATATATATGACATGATAATTTTGGTTTGCATTGATGCAAATATTTTCTTTAAAAGGGCTAAACACATTTTTTATGTATATTTAAAAAGAAAAGTTAGTGTTACTAGTTATTAATATTACCATTAATAATATTAGTATTAACATTTTTTTCTTATATCTTCAGAATCACGGTCAGCTTTAACACAAGGAATTTGACTTGGCAGACTTTGCTCTCTTTGCTCAATGTCCTTGCAAGTGTTGCTGCTTATTGTAAAAGGTAACACAGGCTACACTTTAATGTTGCAATTTAGTTTGGCAAACATGTAAACAGTCCTTTGAATTAGATTTGAAAAAAATAACTTAAGGTGTTTTGTTGATATTCTTCACAATAAAGTCACTTAACTAACCACACTAAAGAAAGTACATGTATATACACATGAAGTACACAAAAATGTAGGAATCACATTAAATTAATAATATGATTTGGAATAAACTGAAAAAAGCAATACATGTATGCAGGATAAAGGTTGAGCTCCAATGCTGCTAGCTTAATGCTAACGTACAATGGACTATCTCATTGACAGGCTAAGTCTAATTAGCATGGCCATTTGCAGGCACATATACTGTATCTTCACACTAACATTCATATCTGTGGACAATTTACAGTCTCCATTGAAGTTAACGTATATATTTTTGGAATGTGGAAGGAAACTGGAGTGCCCGGAGAAAACCCATATCCATTCTTCGAATTTATCAATTAAAACGTTTTCATGGAAAAAAAAAAATACATTTTGAAGTTGCGGCGGAAATAATCTTGCCGTGGCAATGCACCACTATCGTTTACATGGAGAGGAAACCGTAGAATTGCAGTACTTAATGCACGGTGTGTCATCATGACGTCTTAAGTCATGTTTTGTTTTGTGTTTTGGTTATTTTTTTTGCAGTTTAGTGTTCTGTTTTGTCCTTGGCGCTCCTTCCTCTGTTTACTTTTCTTGTTGCCTTGGACCCTGAATGGACACACCTGTCTTCTGTTTATGATTAGTAGCCCCACCTGTCTTAGTTAATCACTCCCCTTTATATTCTTCGGTCACCCAGCATTAGTCGCTGGATCAATGTTGCAATTTCTTGTTTTTGCCGCTCCCAAAGACTTGCTGTTTGCCCTTGGAGACTGTTTGTGTTTTGGCTTCACGCTATGCTAGCGTCTAAGTTTTAGTATTTTTGCCTGGCCTCGAGGAATTAAAACATATGCTTAGCTGCACATAGCTCCTGTCGCTCGCTTCCTGCTTGTTTTTCTGCATCTGTGAGGACACAACCATCGCAGCTATGCGACCCACGAACGCACCACTGTGTACTACATCACTACTGTGCAGTGTATAAAGCTCTAACAGCATTTGGTAGTTATTCGTAATGACAATAAAAAAAGTATTGAACTGAAGTTTTTGAATTTTTAAATTCTACTGCTTTTTAGGCAGCAAAGTAGCCATCCATTAAGACAGGGGTGGGCAATTAATTTTTTACCGGGGGCCGCGTGAGCAACCCGAGCACTGCTGGAGGGCCACACCGACAATATTTCAATTAAATTTTGCTGAAATTATTTTTGATATACCGTAAGATAAAAAATAATAATATTTTCATTTAACCTAACTTATCTTTATACAAAAGCAGATGGCTTTTGATGGTTTTATTTTTAACACTTTCTTACACAACACTTCCTGATGTATAATACAATGCAAAAATTTCCATTTCTGTCACTTTATCCTGCCGCCTCTTTGTTGTGAACGTAGCACGCCTGTAAGGTGATTGGCGAAGAAGGAGGAAGCGTTGCGGAAATGAGGAGTGAGGATAGATGTGCGTGTGGAAAGAACGAGAAGTTGAGCTGTGTTAGTATAGGTTGCTCAATAAAAGTTTAAAAAGAGCGTCAGACTTGGTGTGCACTTCTTCTGGACGCTACAATTGATGTCAGAAGTGGGATGAAATGCCTCCCAGTTCGCCTTGCCATCAAACCTGGGAGTCTTCATTGAGGGCGGAATTCCCCCATGGCAAGCAGCGTGCGCTGCACCTGTAGACGCTGCCTCTCTCCTTCCTTTCTCTCTCTCTCTCTCTCTCTCTCTCTCTCTCTGCAGCGAGCTCCTCACGTGGCACGTACCTCTCGATGACGTAGCAGGCTGAGCACACAAGCAGCGTAGTATGCGCAAAGTTTTACATCTGCCACCAATTGTAGCGTCCAGAAGAAGTGCACACCAAGTCTGACGCTCTTTTTAAACTTTTATTGAGCAAGCTATACTAACACAGCTCAACTTATCTTGTTCCTTTCACACGCACGTCTATCCTCACTCCTCATTTACGCAACTCAAGAACACATCAACTTCAGCAGGTCGTTACACTATATTCTTTAAACACAGCAACATGTGTACTACAAATTAAGCACACGGCTTTACCTTTACTTGGCAGTCCATATCTTGTTGAAAACACGCCATTCGTCATCACCTTTTCTTTTTTTAGCGTCTCGGGGATAACCGGGCGGACCGGGCATCACTTGTCGCTGTGCGCCTTCACTAACAGGACATAGGCACATAAATAACACTTTTCAAAATAAAAGCAGCACAGTTGTATTGCACGCACGACATAGAGGTTTTTTGAAATGTATTTTGTAATTTGTGATTGCCGCTGCGCGCACGAGCATACGTCCACACGGAAGTCATACAAATAACGCTTTTCAAAACAAAAGCAGCACCGTTGTATTGCACACTCGAAATAGATACTTTTTTAAATGTATTTTGTAATTTATGATTGGCCTCACGCGGGCCGGACAGGGACGTACAAAGGGCCGGATGCGGCCCGCGGGCCACAGAATGCCCAGGTCTGCATTAAGACATAGCCCGTTACTACACAACACGACCTTGTTGCCGTGACAATGACTCCAATCATATTCCACATGATTGATGAAACGCATGTAAACGTCTTCAAGAAAGCACACAGGCAAGCATCAGGAATCTTGCATGTCAAACAATCATAGTGACATTTCAGCTTGCACAATCTCCGATCACATTGTGATGCTTTGACATTTTATTTTTCACCGATGTAGATTATCTCCCATAGGGATAGAAAGGCGTTATAAAAGACCTCAAATCATAATTTTTTATGACCTTCTGACGGTGATATAGACCTTTTTCCTAACAAATGAAGGATTCTGCACCTGTCGAGCTTTTCAAATCGACAACCTGACACTAATTCTGACGGTTTGACATGTAAGATTCCTTCACTTAGACTAAATATGGCTTCTTTTTTTTTTTTTTACAGTGCGAAGCAGAATGTAGAGAAAGAGAACGCGCCTAATGAAGTCATCTCCATCCCTCTCACATAACATTCCTGCAGGGATGCTGTCTAACGCTCGCTGTCTTTCATGAGGAACCACCCCTGGTCTCGTTCTGCACAGCCAAACATATAGTCGCTCTCTCTCTTGCACTTTTGGATTCCCTTTAATTAAACTGTGCAAATGCAATGGCACCTGTAAAAAAAGCAACCCCAGCCTATTGCTTCTCACGCTTTGTCATGTCTTCAAGGGGCCAAACGATTACATACAGCTTATTCTCTCACATTCCTTGTGACACAATTGCAAAGCATAAACCAACATACTTGACAGACTAAGACAGAGGCTGCAATAATCATAACACATTCTATGATTTATAATATGTCCTAACATGTGAAGTCCTTGAGACATTTGTCTAGCGATGAGCTGATGGAGGGACCCAAGGCCAGTCGGACTAAACTGCATTGAAAGCGGTGACAGAGGCAATTAAGGTGAAATGCCACTGGCACAGATGTGCGCTGTACATGGCGGATGTGTAGTTTGTTGCACACGTGAACTCTGGTGTGTGTGTGTGTGTGTGTGTGTGTGTGTGTGTGTGTGTGTGTGTGTGTGTGTGTGTGTGTGTGTGTGTGTGTGTGTGTGTGTGTGTGTGTGTTTGCGGAGATGTTCTCTTGGCTCTCTCAGCCCTTGTCAGGAAGAATTAGGGCAGCCCCCTTGGAGAAGTAGAGGGAAAATACAAGCTGCTGATGCCCCCCTGCACTGTGTGTGTGTGTGTGTGTGTGTGTGTGTGTGTGTGTGTGTGTGTGTGTGTGTGTGTGTGTGTGTGTGTGTGTGTGTGTGTGTGTGTGTGTGTGTGTGTGTGTGTGTGTGTGTGTGTGTGTGTGTGTGTGTGTGTGTGTGCTTTTCTTTACGCTCTGTAGCCATCGAATCGGTCAATTAAAATAAAAGAAGTCAAACAACGCCATGGCGGAAGATAGAAATAAGAGCAGGTACTGTACTTGTGGCTGTGTACTCGCTGACCTGTTCGACATCCGAGCATGCCCAGTGCGGTTCTCCAAGAATTCCTTCTCTGTTGCTATGCACCGTGGAGGTGCACCAAAGACCAACCAAAGTGTCCTACCTTTGAAATGTAACTACTTTACGCATCAATAGTCCAGGACTTTAAATCGTCATGTAAAAGTGTGCTCTGATTAAAGTGTCGTGTCGGTGCACTAGTTTTAAACCCATTCAAGGGATGCACTCGGATGTGTGTATGACAAGAAAATAAAGGACAATGGTCCTACGTCACATATACTGCAAGATATTTTCATTGGCAATTGGAGTCTTGTTAATTGATGGATTAATATGCCAGAAATATAAATAGGATCTCACACTTGATGATGAATATGCAATTACCACTTTAAAGTGCATGGTAAAGTACTTTGCAAACTTTAATAGAAAGTGAATGGACCACAAAGGTGTGTCATGTATCATATAGTAGTAGGAACTAGGCACTGAAGGCTTCCGTCGGACACCGAGCTCGCCGTGTCACTGCACACCTCAGGTGGGCCAATGTCTGCCTTCGGCCCTGGTGAGACTCATCGAAAAATGGGATGTAGGTAGATGTACGTAGCTTCGACCAGTTTGCTAGGGGCATGAGGGCTCCCTCACTGCTCCCCTCTGGCAATGGTAATGATCCTTCCGGAGGTTCACTGACAGAAACTTTGTTACTGTTAGTCAAGTTTGATTGTTTTCACAGCGCTTAAGCCAGCCCCCCGGCGGTGCTGATCCAAGCACTTCACTAAACCACTGAACTAAACTTTGCAGTGTTTATTTCCTCTATCTGTTTTAGTTTGAGGTGGAAAACGTCGCAAAAGAGGTTTGTTTATTTGTAGGGATCCCCATTAGCCGTGCTGCCTTTAAAAAAAACAACAACAAAAAACCCGAAAGACTCCACCGATTTTGCCCATAATTGACTGATCGTCGGCTATGGACAAAATCAAACAAATCCGATCTGACTATAAAAAAATATTTGTCGAAGGCAGCCCCTAGTTGATC
Source organism: Entelurus aequoreus (assembly GCF_033978785.1). Classification (NCBI taxonomy): domain Eukaryota; kingdom Metazoa; phylum Chordata; class Actinopteri; order Syngnathiformes; family Syngnathidae; genus Entelurus; species Entelurus aequoreus. The sequence continues at coordinate 9,542,717 of NC_084742.1, read as the reverse complement.
TCAGTGAAATAACTACTGTATTTTCCAGACTGTAAAGCGCACCGGTATACAACCCCCCACCCCCATCTTAGCTCCACCTGACCAGATGCTGTGTATATATATATATATATATATATATATGTATATATATATATATATATATATATATATATATATGTATATGTATATATATATGTATATATATATATATATATGTATATATATATGTGTGGGAAAAAATCACAAGACTATTTCATCTCTACAGGCCTGTTTCATAAGGGGTTTTCCTCAATCCTCAGGAGATTTTCTCCTGAGGATTGAGGAAAACCCCTCATTAAACAGGCCTGTAGAGATGAAATAGTCTTGTGATTTTTTCCCACACATACATATTACGCTCTACCACGTTATCGAGCACTATTTTTTGGATAATCTAATTAAGACATATATATATATATATATATATATATATATATATATATATATATATATATATATATATATATATATATATATATATATATATATATATATATATTAGGGCTGTGAATCTTTGGGTGTCCCACGATTCGATTCAATATCGATTCTTGGGGTCACGATTTGATTCAAAGTCGATTTTTTTTCAATTCAACACGATTCCCGATTCAAAACGATTCTCTATTCATTCAATACATTGGATTTCAGCAGGATCTACCCCAGTCTGCATGCAAGCAGAGTAGTAGATTTTTGTAAAAAGCTTTTATAATTGTAAAGGACAATGTTTTATCAACTGATTGCAATAATGTAAATTTGTTTTAACTATTAAATGAACCAAAAATATGACTTATTTTATCTTTGTGAAAATATTGGACACAGTGTGTTGTCAAACTTCATAGATGCGATGCAAGTGTAAGCCACTGTGACACTATTGTTCTTTTTTTAAATTTTTTTATAAATGTCTAATGATAATGTCAATGAGGGATTTTTAATCACTGCTATGTTGAAATTGTAACTAATATTGATACTGTTGTTGATAATATTCATTTTTGTTTCACTACTTTTGGATTGTTCTGTGTCGTGTTTGTGTCTCCTCTCAATTGCTCTGTTTATTGCAGTTCTGAGTGTTGCTGGGTCGGGTTTGGCTTTGGAATTGGATTGCATTGTTATGGTATTGCTGTGTATTGTTTTGTTGGATTGATTAATTTAAAAAAAAAAAAAAAAAAGGAAAATCCATAAATTAGCCGCGCGGTTCTATAAGCCGTTCTAAAAAGGTTCAAAGTGTAGGAAAATAGTAGCGGCTTATAGTCCAAAATTTACGATAGTTGATTGCTTGACCTCTTTAAGAGTAGAGGTGGGGAAAATAATCAAGTTTGGATGCATCGCAATTTGGACATGGACGATTATAAAATCGATTAGTAAACGTCAACAATCGATTTATTTATTTTCTATAAAGTAATGCAGACAGTTCTAAAATTTACCTGACAACAGCGAGCCACCTCACGGAGAGATCCCACCAGCTCTTTTATTGTATGGCACTAATGTTCCAGTTTTGCACACATTTCCATTAATTGAATAAATGTGATGGGAATGAACTTAGCTATTAAAACACTGTTTAAATCAAAGCCCTGTTTTTAAAAGTTGCAAGTGCTAATCACTTATTTAGTGAAACGAAAAGAGATGTAAAACTGCATTAATACACATAAATAAAAAATGCATCAATAATCGTTTTTTTAATCGAATCGTAGCTCCTGAATTAAAATCGTAATCGAATTGTGAGTTGCGAAGGATTCCCACCTCTATTAAAGAGGCTGTGCAATTTGCTCCAAGTTGCATTTATCAAACCAAAAAATATAACTAGAGCAACACCGGCTAGCTTATGGTCCTTTTGGTGGTTTAGTAGAACATATATATTTTTAAATGTAGATATTTTTCCCAATTACTAATTATATTGAATACAAATTGCTCGTCGGCCCGAAAGAAAAAGTCTGGCGTTGTCTCGTACACACTCACACACTCGTAGAGGGTACACACACACAAGCAGTCCCAGAGAAGCAACTAACAATTTTTTGCCGTCATGTTGTTTTAAGGATAGGATATACATATGATAGCCAACATGAGTAGGTTGACTTTGCAAAATCCATTATTAGCTGACAACAAACAAAGTGAATGCGTGTTTTACATGCGGCATAATTAGTGCCAGAGACGGAAGAGGGCGGGTTATAATGCTTGCAACTCTTTCAAGTCTGCGCCCTCTTGGCAGAGCGTGTGAAGTTTGCAAGCAGCCCTTTTAAACCCTTAAAATTGGCACCAGGAATCCTCTTCTGTTTGGAAACACTTTTTTTGAGCGGGTCTTTCGTCTGTTCGGGTAACTGGTGTCAGTGAAAGACAGCTCTGAGTCGCTTGGGGACAACTTGTTTGGTAACCCTGAATTTCTGCTGCGGAACTTCTTCGCGCTCCACCATCCGTCAATATCCCCCGGCTGCGTCTGTGATGACTCGACTGGCAAGTTTGCCCTGCAGAACAGCTACCTTTTTTTTGTATTTTTATGAGTTGCAACAGGCACTGGACAAACGTCTCAGAGCAACAACACCTTTGGCCAGCTGAACACACCAGTACACTTCTCTCCCAACTCCTGTTCCTCCCTCCCCTCTGGCCAGCTCAGAGTTCAAACAGGCCGCCACAATAGCTGTCCAGGCTATACCTGTGACATGATTATTTGATTTTACACTTCCAAAATCAGCATCTGTGCATCCATCGTGTCAGTAAGGTGAAATGACTTCTGAAAACCTTCGTTTGACCTGTTGACTTAAGGTCTGTGCAGCCCCTTGTTTGATTGATTGATTGAGACTTTTTATTAGTAGGTTGCACAGTGAAGTACATATTCCGTACAATTGACCACTAAATGGTAACACCCGAATACGTTTTTCAACTTGTTTAAGTCGGGGTCCACTTAAATTGATTCACGATACAGATATATACTATCAGATATACTATCATCATAATACAGTCATCACACAAGATAATCACAATGAATTATTTACATTATTTACAATCAGGGGTGTGGAGGGGGGGTTAGGATATGGACATCAAGTAGTGGACATAGAGAGAGAGAGAGAGAGAGAGAGAGAGAGAGAGAGAGAGAGAGAGAGAGAGAGAGAGAGAGAGAGAGAGAGAGAGAGAGATCAGAAGGCATAAGAAAAAGTATCTGCATTTGATTGTTTACATTTGATTGTTAGCAATCCGGGGAGGGTGTTAGTTTAGGGTTGTAGCTGCCTGGAGGTGAACTTTTATTGCGGTTTTGAAGGAGGATAGAGATGCCCTTTCTTTTATACCTGTTGGGAGCGCATTCCACATTGATGTGGCATAGAAAGAGAATGAGTTAAGACCTTTGTTAGTTCGGAATTTGGGTTTAACGTGGTTAGTGGAGCTCCCCCTGGTGTTGTGGTTATGGCGGTCATTTACGTTAAGGAAGTAGTTTGACATGTACTTCGGTATCAGGGAGGTGTAGCGGATTTTATAGACTAGGCTCAGTGCTAGTTGTTTAACTCTGTCCTCCACCTTGAGCCAGCCCACTTTAGAGAAGTGGGTAGGAGTGAGGTGGGATCTGGGGTGGAGGTCGAAAAAGGGTTGAACGAGAGTTCCCGCCAGAATCCTCAAGGTGCTTTTGTTGAGGATTCTGGCGGGAACTCTCGTTCAACCCTTTTTCGATTACGCATGCAGCTCCTGGTACCCTAGCACCTCCAAAACCCTCAAATCTAAACTCCAAACATCTCAGAACAAGCTAGTCAGGTTACTTCTAGACCTCCACCCCAGATCCCACCTCACTCCTACCCACTTCTTTAAAGTGGGCTGGCTCAAGGTGGAGGACAGAGTTAAACAACTAGCACTGAGCCTAGTCTATAAAATCCGCTACACCTCCCTGATACCGAAGTACATGTCAAACTACTTCCTTAACGTAAATGACCGCCATAACCACAACACCAGGGGGAGCTCCACTAACCACGTTAAACCCAAATTCCGAACTAACAAAGGTCTTAACTCATTCTCTTTCTATGCCACATCAATGTGGAATGCGCTCCCAACAGGTATAAAAGAAAGGGCATCTCTATCCTCCTTCAAAACCGCAATAAAAGTTCACCTCCAGGCAGCTACAACCCTAAACTAACACCCTCCCCGGATTGCTAACAATAAAATGTAAACAATCAAATGCAGATACTTTTTCTTATGCCTTCTGATCTCTCTCTCTCTCTCTCTCTCTCTCTCTCTCTCTCTCTCTCTCTCTCTCTCTCTCTCTCTCTCTCTCTATGTGACATGTTTAGGGTGTGAGTTACAATCGGCCTATTTTATTTTGAAAATAAACCAGATGTTTTACTTAGTGTATGTGCAAGCTGATCTTTGTTGAATCAACTTTAAGGGGTTTGACGTCCGTCAAAAACAGAAGCCCTGCATATTTGTGCGGGGCGCTCTGCACTGCCGAAAATGTTACCAAAGTTATGCAAATAGTACATTAGTACGTCCACTAAAATTCTAACATTGCAAAAGAGCGCGTTTATCTCAACGTAGCGCCTATTTTCTCTGACTTTTATTTCTGGTTTTTTTCTTCTTTTGACTGAAATGGTTGTAACTGAATCAACACCACCTCAGCTGGTTGTAGCCAAGTCGTGTGCTCCCTTTTGCCTCCATGTAGGGCTGGGCGACAAAACGATGACATCTGTGGCAAAGTACCATATTTTCCAGCGCATCGGTATATAAGTTGCATCCATTACATTTTCGAAGAACTTTTTTTTCCCCCATGTATTAGCTGCACCGGAGCCGCACATGTATACGTTGCGTAATTAGTTATTTACACAGAAAGATTTTGTAAATGTTTATTTACATACCTTAATTGTTTCCGACCCAGTAAAACGAATGATCAAACAAAACAGAAGTCATCGTCATAGACCCACCAGCTGCGGAAGCTAGCCTTCCAATCACCTAAACAGACTCAATAATTCCATGGTGACGTTTAGGTGAATTTACTGAGAAATTTAGGACACTGAAACAATACAGAAATAATTCCATTGTAAGTAATAATACTAACAAAGACACTCGTAAACGTGTTAGCATATTAGCCAATGTTAACGTTGCTAGCTTAGATTAGATTACATTACATTACGATAGCACATACAAATATGGATGAAAGTACCCCTACAGACATCAGTAACTAAGTAAGAATTGTTTGTTATATTGTAAATTTTACAAATGTTGCTTAGAGTGTTTAATGAAGAATCCATACGAGGAGAAATGCTATGGACAACTAGAAGACTGAACGGCACTTCTACTTCTGGTTAAAAGCTCAGTCCAAACAGAAGGGCAATGCAGCACCGCAGCACCTGCAGTGAGCAAACCCAAAAAATTACGCCATAGCACAAAAAACACACCTATTCAGTGTATTTGCTTGTTTTTTGTGTGTTTTTGTTTGACCTTTTTGCAATATGCTCATCAGCGAAGAAAAATCCCAAAATTAGCAACATTGTTTTATAAATCGGCGGGTGCAAACATAGAAAAAAAACAGCAGCTTATAGTCCGGAATTTACGGTCAATTTTCCTCAGTTGAAATAAGAGACAATTTCGAAAAGAGGGATAGACTTACCTCTTTAGTTGGCTCCGGGGTTGGTTGCTTCAAAGCGTCCATGAAGAAGTGGGGCCTAACAGACAGTGCAGCGTGTGAGTGCGGGGAGCCTGAGCAGACTGCCGACCACATCATCACCACCTGTCCCCGGCATAGACCACCTTCAAAAGGGGGGCCTCTTCCAAGTGGGACCTGAGACGAGGGAGTGGCTACACGACACGAAGATGGACATATGAAGACGATACACGAAAGAAAGAAGAAGTTGGCTCCGCGAGTCGGTAATAAACTCCAAATTCATAATTAAAGTTAAAGTTAAAGTACCAATGATTGTCACACACACACACACTAGGTGTGGTGAAATTGGTCCTCTGCATTTGACCCATCCCCTTGTTCACCCCCTGAGAGGTGAGGGGAGCAGTTGGCAGCAGCAGTTCCGCGCCCGGGAATCATTTTTGGTGATTTAACCCCCAATTCCAACCCTTGATGCTGAGTGCCAAGCAGGGAGGTAATGGGTCCCATTTTTACAGTCTTTGGTATGACTCGGCCGGGGTTTGAACTCACAACCCACCGATCTCAGGGCGGACACTCTAACCACTAGGCCACTGAGTAGGTAAATTACTTTACACTTACAGTCGTGCACTGAAGGTGAGCACGTTTGCGAAATCCAGGCCTGTTACATTAGATAATCAGTATACAGTTTGTGTAGCTACATACCGCATTTGTGTGTAACTGTGTTTAGTTCAGTGAGGTGCCATCGTCTCCGTAGACCTATTTTTTCAGGTCAGGGTCAAAGTGACGGAAAGAGAGACGGACAAGGAAATATAGGGGTAAGTAGTGAATGTGAAGTATAAAGATAGACAAATCAGTAATGTAGGCCGTCTGCTGTCTCTGAGAAAATCCCCTTTCTCCCCTGAGGTGGGAAGAGGAGAGGGAAGCGGCGAGAGGTTTTGAGCTATGGTGTCGTCAAGGTAACACGCCTTCAGTGGCACAACCTCTCAAGCCTTGTCCAAAAGGCAATCTGGATGTGTTTGTTAATTTCAAAATAGGGTGACATGCCGGAGAGAGAAACTAAACAGGAGATATGGCGTGAGGGAAGGCGTAAGGATTGCTGATGGATCACAGCGGAAAGGTGAAATACCTCAGCACGGCAACTGCCAGTCAAATCGGTCATGTCAGTATAGGTTGCCATGGTAACTGTCTTGCTGTTTTTTCACGTGGCTTCCCAGTTGGGGGAGACACTCAATTTAATATCCACCAATTATTTCACATAATTAAAGAGTTGTCATATCATTTTGAAGACGCTCCCTTAGCACGCCACTGTCTTGTCTGTCGTTTATGTAACTCCCTTTTCCTTTTTTTTAGTCTTCGACCCCTTTCAGCCCTCGCACGGGGGAAGGAACTGACTGTCAGAGCCTTGGCAGAAAATGTGCAAAGTGGATTGCGCTGGGGTCATTGGTTCTTCTTGTTCTTTTAAACACCTCGGTGTTTAACAGACACTCAAAAGTCCTGAGTGATATACAGTATATTAAGAACATACACCTTTGATGCATTACATACGTTTGAAGTTTCAAAAATCAACATTGTTTTAAAGATATTTTGCCATACCTCACTGATAACCGTTGACCGTGAAAAGCATTGTTTACAATATATTTTTATTTTATTTTGCTTATTCTCAGAATAGCTAGATAACATTTTACAATTCATCGGATTTACATGACATTACGTTCGGCTCATGAAATATGCGCGGTAGCCAAGCCAGAGTTTTTTCTCAATGGGTACTAGGCGCCATTTAGCCTTTCTCGAAGAAAAATGCCTTATGCTTTTAGGCTATACGAACCACTCACATCGCGACAAGGATAAACGTTTCTGCAGAGTTCTTTAAGAGGTAATCAAAAAGGGCGGAAGGGTGCAAGATTTTACGAAAGACATAGAAAAAAGGGGCGTGGACTATGGCAGGTCTGGACAATTTTTTTGACTCGGGGGGCCAAATTTAGAGAAAAAAATGTGTCTGGGGCTGGTATATCTATTTTTAGGAATACTAATAAAAAACCTCACAATAATGTCTGATTGAATGCTAAAAACGTTATGACAGACGGCCCTAAAAACGGAATGGGATTTTTTTTTTTTTTTTACTGAATGAGACACCCAGAATGTACATGAAAATAAAGAATGTGTGATTTACATTATTAACTATGAACGATAAAACACTGAATATTGGCAACATAAGTCAATCGACATATTTTACAATCAAGCAAAACGCAACAAATATGAACGCGAAGGGTAAAAAAAAAAAAAAAAACACCTACAATTGGATATATCTGATATATCACTGAGCTTTAGAACTTTGTTGTAAAAATCTCCTTCCGTGTCTGTCCCTGATACGCGCATTTCAGGCTGGCCGCTTCGGAAACACTCTGTGGAAACGCTCCCCACCCACACGGCTTGGTGCCTCGTCCTCACTGCTGTGACTTACATTACCATAGTAACTAGTATATCATGGAAAAGCGCAGATTCCAACCATTGAAATACCTTGTATATAGTTCAATACTTACGGTAATTTGAAAACACCACTGCACATCATAATTGCAACTACAGTTTCGATCTTAAAGATCTAAAAACAATTATTTGGGAATGTCTGGCGAGCCAGATTAAAAAGCTAACGGGCCGCCTGTGGCCCCCGGGCCTTAATTTGCCTAGATCTGGTCAAATGGAGCAGAGTCGAAGAACGCACAAGTTTGTACTGATCACTTTGTTAAAAGTTTGTTTGATATACTTTTCCATCATCCATTTCCATTATCTTGACATTAATTTTATTTTATCTTGTTTCGTAGTTCTTAAAACATATTTTTGCTGCAAGTTTCACATCGGACCAACTCGAGTCTAAATAAAACAAAGCAAATGTGAGCAAAACCTAAAAGAGTTAAGGTTTTTTTTGTTTTTTTTTACCAAAGGCAGCAATCCAAAATGAAGCTTTCAGCACACACACAACGTTGACATCTATAGTTATATTTTGACAAAGACAGGAAAAACATGGATACTTGTAACGATGCGTGCAACAACAATAAGGCAACAAACAAGGCTGTAGACGCAAAGTAAAATCATGCAATGCGACCTTACCCGTGCAAAAAGGATGCACAATTTATCCGGGAGAGTCTTGATACCAATGTGCTTGACCCAGCCTCACACAAAGAAGTTGGAGATCTCCATGGCTTTCCAAGATTCCGTCTATTTTGTCGTGTAAAATGACGTCAGTAGCACAAGATAGTTTATGTCTCGTAACTTCACCGACAGATAATCCTTGATATCGCTCGACAAATGTTTTTTTTTGATAAAGTATAGTGATCTATTCCATAGCATAGTTAAATTTTTTTCCTCGTATTTGCTTTTTGCAGGAAGATCTAGGCCCCTTTTGTACTCAAAGAGAGTTTGCGTGCTGCTTGCTGCTCATGGCCATCGTGGCTTGGTTGCCCACCACGGTTTTTCACGTCACGGAATACAAGCAATAAAAAAATTACTTTAACAGCAAATTGTTGTGGATTTACCCAATTATTTAATTAGAACATTTCTTCAAGCACCCAATATTTGTATCTACTTTTGGTTTTGTTTGTTTGAAACACTAAGATGTGGACAATCTCACATGGCATAGTTTAATTAAGTTTTTTACTCAATCTGCAAACAGCAGTGCTAATATGATTGGGTTTGATAGCTGATTACCAAGTGGCTTTGCTGATATCCACAATTCCCCATGCAAATTGATAACAGTAGCATATATCTGCATATTCGGCAGTGCGAGAGAGTATTGCTGATTCAATGTGCAACTAATCACAGAGGGAAACTTAGAGTTTTGCTCTTTCTCGGAGCAGAAACTGTATAAATGAGTGCTTGAAAAGGGCAATTGCATGTATTTGTGCAGAACAGTTGAACAAGATGGTAGAGTGGTCTGGTGTTTGTTTTCAAGAAATTGGTGATACTTCCAAAATTTTTAAGCCACAAAGTATTTTCTCTTTCACAAATAGTGTGCATAGAGAATACATGCAATTTGATATAATGACACTTATAGCGTGGTCTGAAACTGGCACTATATTTAGAATGATCATGTATTTTGGGAAGAAGAAAATCCTGAAACTATTTGAGTTTGGAACCTTTTATCCCTGCAGACCTGTCTGAATTGGATGACAGCTTTTAGCTTTCCGTTGCCTGCCTCGGGATAAAAAAACAAGGACGAAACGAGCGAAAAAGAGAGTGAGGGAGCTATGAATCATTCACGTTATGCTCTGAGGTGGAAATCCTGAAAACGTGTCTTACACACACACACACCCACACACACACACACACACACACACACACACACACACACACTCGCACACACACTGACAGGGGGAGCCCAGGAGCCCATTTGGAGTGCCACCATGTGTGATGCGCTTTGAACAGCAGACACTCTTACACCGTGGAGCCTCAAATACCCTCTCCGGGGGAGGAAGCTTACTTTAACTTGTAGCCCTAAACCCTTTCCTGCTAAGGCAAGAGCCAAATAGTTATCAGTAATGCTGAATTTCCAGCTTTCCTGCCACCTAAAGCCACATTTACGCCAAGCTATGCGGTTTATCCGTGCTCGGCACAAAATGGTTTGGAGCAGTAAACTTTGATCTGGCTTCCCTTTCAATGGCCGGGTGTGGAGGCAGAAGGCTGAGAGAGCAGCATGTCTTTATTCCAGCTCTTAACAGCTAGAAAACAGACAAATAATTCAAGAGAAAAATGATACTGAATTGAGGACTTCATACATTTTAAGTTATATCTTGTGAATAACATTAGTAATTCAGGTCTATAACCACCATGCTTTGAATGAAAACAAGTGCAGCATTTACTTAGATGACCCAATACAAACAACCTTCCCTAGTCAGAGTGCAAAAAAAAATGTAATCAACACAAAATGCCAACAGACATTGTCACACAACACAATTTGGGGATATTATTAAAAAAATGTCCATATACCATTAAAAAATATTGAATTACACCCAATTACATCCTTTAAAAAGCATGATGGGAAAAATGCAAAACACTCTCTCCACACTATTCATGTTTGACACATTTTAGCTGCTTAATTTTTATTGATTACAAAACTTTGAGGAGGTCGCCACGGAAGTAAACAAGGTAGGAGTCCAACTTTTCACACAGTCTTAATAACCAAAAATATTCATTATATGTATTTTATATTTTATATATATGGGGCGGCGTGGCGAAGTTGGTAGAGTGGCCGTGCCAGCAATCGGAGGGTTGCTGGTTACTGGGGTTCAATCCCCACCTTCTACCATCCTAGTCACGTCCGTTGTGTCCTTGGGCAAGACACTTCACCCTTGCTCCTGATGGCTGCTGGTTAGCGCCTTGCATGGCAGCTCCCGCCATCAGTGTGTGAATGGGTGAATGTGGAAATACTGTCAAAGCGCTTTGAGTACCTTGAAGGTAGAAAAGCGCTATACAAGTATAACCCATTTATCATTTATTTATTATTTTGTATTAATATAATATGTACACACACACACACACACACACACACACACACACACACACACACACACACACACACACACGCACGCATGCACACGTGTGTGTGTGTGTGTATATATATATATATTAGGGGTGTAACGGTACATGTATTTAAAATGAACCGTTTCGGTACAGGGGGTTCGGTTCGGAGGTGTACCGAACGAGTTTCCACACGAACATATTAAGTAGCCGCCTCCGCTTCCTTCTGCCTCTGTCTCTGTCAGTCCTCTACACAGCACCCAGCATTGTCCCACCCACACAACCATCTGATTGGTTACAAACAGAGCGGTAACAGCCAATCAGCAGTGCATATTCAGAGCGGTAACAGCCAATCAGCAGTGCGTATTCAGAGCGCATGTAGTCAGTGCTTAGCGTTTAGCAGGTAAGCATCAGGCAGCGGACTCTCCCCAAATTATAATAAACACCTCCCAGTCAACTACTAGTAACATCACTATGAGCCCGTTGACCTTCTATAAATATAAAAGGCAGTTTAGCTCATTCGCAGTCCTGGCTTGAGGTGAAGGCTAATTCGCTTTTAGCGTAACGTTAGCTCATTTTGCGGTGTGCGTGTGTGTTTGTGTGTTACAGACAGCAAAGCCCTGTCTGTCTGTTATTTCACTTTACCTTTTTCTGTGTTGATTGAGCTGTGTTGAAGCAGCAAAAAAGGACATTATGTTAAATGAAGAGTTTCTGTCTCTGATAGTTGATATAATAATGTAACTGCATCATTAAGCCGGTTACCAACCGGTATAGCTCGGTTGGTAGAGCGGCCGTGCCAGCAACTTGAGGGTTCCAGGTTCGATCCCCGCTTCCGCCATCCTAGTCACTGCCGTCGTGTCCTTGGGCAAGACACTTCACCCACCTGCTCCCAGTGCCACCCACACTGGTTTAAATGTAACTTAGATATTGGGTTTCGCAATGTAAAGCGCTTTGAGTCACTTGAGAAAAAGCGCTATATAAATGTAATTCACTTCACTTCACTTCACTACATGAACTCCATGGTGTTCAGGAATGAATAGTCTCTCCTATTGCTATTGTACCATTTTTTTCAGCTATAGTTACATTAATCATTGGAAATGCAGCAGCCTAGTTTTGAATGGCAGGGTCCCTGCTATCACATGTTGATAAACATATAACGTTTACGTAATAAAAATCAACTACAGGCTTCCCAAATGCTGTGATAAATTAAGCATGATGAGTTGACTTGAAACTGTTTAATGTTGCACTTTTTATATGTAGAAGTAACGTTTTGTCATTGTATTTAATCTGAGCAACAACTAGAGGCAGTTTAATGTTGATTAACGTGGGCAGAATTATTATAGTGTTCCCAATGTTAAAAGGATAAAGCCATTGTTTACAAATTTGGTAAATAAATTACCAAAAAATGTATATTTTGTTGTTTTCTTACTGTACCGAAAATTAACCGAACCGTGACCTCTAAACCGAGGTATGTACCGAACCGAAATTTTTGTGTACCGTTACACCCCTAATATATACAGTATATATATATATATATATATATTTATTTATTTCATACATACACAGTTACTTTATATGCAGTCGACTTTCGGCCCTCAGCCACATTTTTTTTCAGATTTCCGCATTTGTAAACATTCATTTTCGTGTCAAAATATCACTTCAGCGCTTTTTTAATGACATATCAATAAAGATACGATCCAAACAAAATTTTCAGCAAATATGGGGATCCCAAATACACAAAAAACAGGTGCCGGCATATAAGAAATATTGGTTTTGCATAATACGACCACTTTAAATAATACAATTACCTTAAGTATAGTTCTCCTGTCCTTGGTTGTACAATGGTTGTAATTAATATTATCTGGGAACAGGTTGTTATTTTAATGCATCATTTTAGCTTACAGTATTTTAAATAATGTATCTGTGAGACTTAGGTTTGCTTTAAATCAGGCCTCTTCTTTCAACAATTGAGATACAATCAGAACAGGAAAAGATTTAAAAAAAAACAAAAAACGCCAGAATGCGGCAGTGTCGGATATAGATATTGGTCCTCATCAAAGCCCTTTATGCTCTGCGTTGATTCAACCTCATTGAAGGGCCCCACTTGCAGCATGCTACTCAAGAAAGCCTTGAGTTCCTTCTTCAGGGTTGTCATTAAGTACAATCATCATCATTCATCTCTTTTCTCAAATTAGCATTAATGATTATACCATGTACTTATCAGGCCAGTTGATTTTACATTTCTCTTTCTGCAAGTTCCAGTTCCAAGTTGTTTACCTTAATCTGGGGGTTTCTTGCTTGAATGTTCGAAATGAGTAACTAATTGGACACAGTAATATAACAATTGCTTGCTTTTTCCCAGCCATTATTTTCCGAGTGAGATACGGTAAATTGTGTATTTATCTGTGGATAGCAAATGCAAGTGCAAATAAGCAAATATTTTCGCTTCTAGTGTGCTAACCACTGCTTTGGAGTTTCACGGGCGTACTGTAAACAGAGGGTTATGGTAAGGGTGCGTGGCGTGCAGAATACATAAGTAGTGGTAAAATTCTCTGACGGACAGAAGTGAATGATAAACAACTAAAGTGAGCATTTTATCTTTTTTCTCTACAGAAACCTGCTGGACAGAGACACCTTCTCCAAATCCGACCCAAGTAAGTTTTTGAGGCATGTTTCTAAAAGGGGTAAAAAGGCAATGGGGGACGCAATGCATAAAACATCACACAATCAGTTCAAAGCATGTCAGCACATTCGCAGCAACTTGGAACACAAATGACAAGGTGATGATGCTGACAGTGACGCGCATCAGGGACAAGGATGGCAGTGATTAACGTAATGGTGACGAGTGGGGGGGCCCATACATAAAATGCACTTCTTGGAAAAGAGATCATCTAGAAAATGGAGGGATGCTGGCTGCTTTCAAGGAAAAAAAAACCTTATAAAATAAAAAGCAGTGACACAAAAGGAAAACCAAAGCTTCAGGCACAAGTACTAAGCCGATCAAGAATCCATGTTTTTCTTGTGGGGAAGGTAATTATTGGATCCCCTGCTGATATTAAAAGTAAATATGGCCATGTACAATAGAAATCTTGGATGAAAACCTCCTGGCCTCAGCACGAACACTGAAAATGGGTTCTTCCAGCATGACAATGATCCAAAACGTACTGCCCAAGCAACAAAGGAGCGGCTCAAAAAGAAGCATACAGTGTTTGCGGTTCACTTACTAGGGCTGCACGATTCTGGGGAAAAACCTAATTGCGATTTTTCTCTAAATTGCCATTTTTATATTTTATGCATGAAAATGCATATCTATAAATGTTCTCATTCATCCAGGTCATTGTAATCTCAGGGCATTCAATCGATCGCAATTGGACCGTTTCGGGTTTTGGCACCAGCCGCTAAACCAGATCTGACCAATCTAAGTCTATGAGCACAAACTGATGAAGCCTACTCGGATGAGAGGCAAAACGTCTTTAAGACAAACCAAACGGTCCAGTTGCCATCAATTGAATGCCCGGAGTTAAAAATGCACAAAACTGAGAAAAAAAACGAGTGAAGGAACACATGCTACTTTTAGACTGTCAATTGACATTTTCTTGTCTCAATGTGCTATACAGAACAATATGCTATAATTTACTTTAAAACATATTTGGTTTAATGCAGACAGACTCACAGCTTTTGTCTACATCATGCTCTTAAACTAAAGAAATAACCAATAAAAACTTTACATTGATTGACAGATTATTGCCAATAAACGATATTATTGTCAGCATTATTTTGTGACCAAATCAAGCACACATATAATCATAATATATAATAATAATGCAAGTAACCATTTAAAAAGATATCAACTTTTATTTGTTATTACTGTAGAAAAATGTACCATTGTCCTGTAATTGTAATGTAAATAACTTTAAGTTATCCTTAATAAATAAACAACAAAAATAAAATGGGCTCTGATTTCTGTAGGCTAATATTTTACCTAAAAAAATATTGAACATTAAAGTGCATTTTGTTTCTCAAACAAGGTCGAACATTGTCTTTTTTGTTGTTGCAATCACAGCATTCTCGCTCGTTCGTCCGTGTTGATGAGCTCATATTGCCCTTCCGGAAATATTCTGGGACATTTGGCCTTGTAATTATACTATTTCTTATTAGTTTTTGGTTACTTTGCAGAACTTCCCACAAGCGACTCGCGAGTGGGGAGTTGTTGTCCGCGCTTCCTACGTGTGTAAGCAAGGCCTCAGAGACAAAGATTGTGAATGACTGAAAAGAGGGCTCACTGCGTTCAGTTAATTCTACTGTTAAATTAAGGTGCTCGGGTGCTGAGAGCGATGCACATAGTGAGACCACTTTCTCCCTGTTTGAAGTGAGAGACGAAAAAAACAAACACACATGGACATAGCAATTTATTGATGGAGTTGATATTATATATAATAATATATATATAATATATTTCAACGTCATTTTTATTTATCGGTCGATTAATTGACTTATTAACTTATTAACCATCAACACTTTTCCAAGCTGCAATGTTATTAGCCTACTGGCTGACTCCAGTGCAGCGCACACAAACTTTCTGTTTCCTGTAAACACTTTCAATTGGCCACGAGGCAAAGGATGCAAGATTTTAACAATTTTGATTGGTGAACATGTCTGTCACGGCGGAGAAAAAATAAACAATCCTCCGCCTTTTGCGTTTAGGTTATCACACTAATTAAAACAGCATCGCAGATTAAAAAATATAAATTGGTATTTTTTTATATCCATCCGTCCATCCATTTTCTTTCCGCTTATCCGATGTCGGGTCGCGGGGGCAGCAGCCTAAGCAGAGAAGCCCGGACTTCCCTCTCCCCAGCAACTTCGTCCAGCTCCTCCCGGGGGATCCCGAGGCGTTCCCAGGCCAGCCGGGAGACATAGTCTTCCCAACGTGTCCTGGGTCTTCCCCTTGGCCTCCTGCCGGTCGGACGTGCCCCAAGCACCTCCCTAGGGAGGCATCCGCGTGGCATCCTGAGCAGATGCCCGAATCACCTCATCTGGCTCCTCTCGATGTGGAGGAGTAGAGGCTTTACTTTGAGTTCCTCCCGGATGACAGAGCTTCTCACCCTATCTCTAAGGGAGAGACCCACCACCCGGTGGAGGAAACTCATTTCGGCCGCTTGTATCTGTGATCTTGTCCTTTCGGTCATAACCCAAAGCTCATGACCATAGGTGAGGATGGGAACGTAGATCGACCGGTAAATTGAGAGCTTTGCCTTCCGGCTCAGCTCCTTCTTCACCACAACAGATCGATACAGCGTCCGCATCACTGAAGACGCCGCACCGATCCGCCTGTCGACCTCACGATCCACTCTTCCCCCACTCGTGAACAAGACTCCTACGTACTTGAACTCCTCCACTTGGGGCAATATCTCCTTTTTGATATACAAAATTCAAAAACAAGTGAAGTTGGCACGTTAGGTAAATCGTAAATAAAAACAGAATACCACGATTTGCAAATTCTATCTTTTACATCGGTTTCTGCGGCTGCGGGCGTTTGTACTACAAATAAACTGTAGTAAAAATAACTGCTTTAAAACTCTCGACGGTTAGTATTACTGTACTAAACTAAAATGATCAAAGAACAATCATTCATAACTGCACTTTGATACAAACGGACTGACTGGCGCTAGCTTGCTAGCTAGCTTAAATGCTAACATGTAAACAACAGACATTAACGTCATTCCCCATTACGAAACGTCATTCCTTAATTTAAACTTGTACAAACACATTACTGTCTGAACAAGTGAGCAACTAATTAAACATTAAACATAAAAGATGTGCTGTTTTTGCACAAAGTGATCGATAAACTCGACAATGTCAAGTTGAAACAGACGGACACAAAATCCGTCCAACAGGAAGTGAACTCACGTGACGTCACATAAACCGGAAGTTAAACAATTGATCACCTTTTCCAATTTAAAATAAAAGGTAAACATATTTAAACACACAAATAAAAATAAAATGGCTCTTATTTGATGATTCCTCTGCCAAAAAAAGTATATTGTGTCTATTTAATTTAGGTATTAAAAAAATACAACTTTGTGAAAAGATTTTAGTGTGTGTATAAGTACTTTTTGAGCACATTCAACAATACCATGATAATAATGATAACCATGATCACTATGGTCAACATTACTTTATTCAGCCATTTTGTTTATTGTTTTAGTTGTGTATATTTGAGGGTCCCCCACCCCCTTCTTAACAGGGACTGAACTTTTTTTATTGATTTTGGTTGTGATTTTTTTTATTCAAGTGCAAACATTTGCTTACAGACAGTATATCTCATTTTTTTCTACTTGGTACTTAAAAGTTTACAATGTTAAAATATACGAGAGATACAAGTTAATTGAATTTGAAAGGTTATTCTTGCATTATTATTATGTATTATCATTACATTAGTGGTTAATTTGGTCTCAAAAAAATAAAGGCAATTATATCGTTTATCGGCAAATATTTTTAGGTCAATATATCATCCAGTAAAGATTGTTATTGGCCCAGGCCTACATATTGTTATCAACGTGTCTGTTACTACATTAAATATATACATGCAGTGTTTTTATAAAAAATTAATGGAGGGTTTTGAAGTTGTTTTAAAGGGCTTTGAGGACTACAACGGGGACTGCCATTAGCCGCATTTTTGAGCGGTTTTTTTTATCATCTTTAAAATGTATATATATATATATATATATTTCTTTCTTGTCTCTCATCATGATTGTGAACAATAGGCGAAATTCCCAAAAAAAGTGCAGTTCCCTTTTAAGTGAGCCGCATTTTTTAGCGTTTTTTTTATCATCTTTAAAATATATATATATATTTTTTTCTTTCTTGTCTCTCATCATGATTGTGAACAATAGGCGAAATTCCCCAAAAAAGTGCAGTTCCCTTTTAAGTGTACAGCCCTTTGAGACACCTGTGATTTAGGGCTATATAAATAAACATTGATTGATTGATTGATTGAAGTACAGTTTTATTCAACATACATTTTCATGTACCGGTAATCTTTAAAAATGATATTTATTTTAGTACAGTCTTGGTCATTATGGTGGTACTTGGAGTGTAATTGTTTTCTGAAGTGGTAATTGGTTAAAAAAAGTTTGCATCAGAGATTCCGACAGGCTCATTAAATAAAGAATTGATCAAAAATGGTACCTCTGTGCTTACCAGTCAAGGGTTCACTGTCAAAATAAAAGGTCACAATTTACTTACTTGCCTCACACTAATAGGCACTCATTTTATTTTTAGGTATAATTTTTTAAGCCTGGAATGTTCATTTTTTTAACTTACAAAACCAGCAGTGGATTAAATACTTATGTCTCCTACTATTTCTGTGAGACCTCGGACATGTTTGACAAATATAGATTGGTTACTTCCATTTACCTGAAACGACATCAAAGAATGAGCTCTATTAGTGTACCTTTTAGATAATAAACCTGTTTCTGAAAATTGCATAATGCCATGAGAAGGGTGTATGATTGAGGCTTTGTCTTTAATTTTACTCAATTAGGCTTTGATGTTTTGCAACTTGATGGTATAGTTGTTTACCATTTAATGGCTCTGCAGAGGTAACCTGGGGCTTTGATGACAATATAATGTCACGTGTCTCTGATGTCTTTTACAGTTTGCGTCCTCTACGCGCAAGGCATGGGCAACAAGGAGTGGAGAGAGGTGAGTCACGTTTCCTTGTTCGCTTCAAGGACTCTTTTTTTAGGCACACCTGCATAGTTGATTTCGACCAGTAATGTCTAAACTAGCCCAAAATGTATTGCAATTCATAAATGCAAATGAGGTGGTAAATCTCACAGCCCAATCATGTGCAGTTATTCATCGCTGTGAGTAGTCCATCGCCTGCACGCATTAATAGGCCAAGCTAAATGTCAAACCAAAACCTACCTGACCCCTCATTGACATGATCTGTCAGCTGCTCTGCATTTATTACCTCACATCTTTATCTAAGAGAAGAAATTCACAAGTCACCGCCACTCCATCAATGCTTCGCCAAAACACTTATCTTAGACAAAAATGTATTTTTATGCATTAAGATGTTTGAAAGGTCTGCGGTATTAATGTGGTGTTTCTGTCCATCTGATTGTGTCCCCAGTTTGGGAGAACGGAGGTGATCGACAACACACTTAATCCGGACTTTGTGCGCAAATTCATTTTGGACTACTTCTTTGAGGAGCGGCAGAACCTTCGATTTGATTTGTGAGTAAGATCTATTGTGTGTTTCTTCCCAGAGATGCTTCCAATTAATTTACTACCACTAAAATCCCAAGGCTTAGATCTTGAATTCAGTTATTTCCCCAGGTATCAGCTCAAAGCAGCATGCGTCCTTCTGTCCTCTTAGCCAGCACCATCATTGTCTTTCTTATCCCACGTCCCTTAAACGCTCTACTGCTGACGCTACTTTCACTTGCCAATGTGTGTGAATAAGGCCAAAGCTCCATGGTTACGTCTTAGCATTTTGATATGCATTTCTTTGCATGAGTCATACACTGCTCTCTCTGAGACAGTCAGACTTTGTAGAATTTAATTCAGCAGACTTGCCTGTAGGTGATCCTCCCTCTCCTGTTGCATACCTCATTGAATTAGCAGAGCATTTTGTCTGGTTTATTTTATTAGACACAGACTAATTATATTCTAATCTATGAGCCGAGGAGCCGCACAGTTAAACCCGCCGGTATAAGTTACACTTTGCAAGAATAGCTTTGGTGTATGTATTTGTAATTATCTTGCATGTAAACGCAAGAAAAATGCCTCACTTCTTCTCAACGTTTTGTGAAAAACAGCAAAATCGGTTGGGCTTTAAGGGTGTATTGATTTGTTTAAACAAGGATTCAATTTGTATCGTAATTTGAGGTTACCAATATGTTTCAGGGACGATATTAGTTAATTTAGACCAGGCGTCTGCAACCCAAAATGATGAAAGAGCCATATAGGGCCGAAAATACAAAAAAACAGATCTGTTTGGAGTCGCAAAGAATTAAAAGCCATTTGCTTTACATGAATGCGCAAAACCAAGTGTTAAGGGCTAAGACAGGGGTCGGCAACCCAAAATGTTGAAAGAGCCATATTGGACCAAAAATACAAAACTCTCTGGAGCCGCAAAAAAATAAATGCCTTATATAAGTCCTATAATGAAGGCAACACATGATGTACGTGTCTATATTAGCTATATTAGCCTACTATCAAAATGACAATGGGTCACAGGCTGATGCAAATCTTTGTTGACAGAAATATTAACATTTAATGTTTATTCTACACATTTTTCAACACTAGAAAACATTAGTTCTCAGAAGGTGAGAAAACTACTGGAAATGACTGGCTTAGAATGGCCAAAGTTATAGATTTGTGTGTTCAAGTTAAAGGAAACAGCAGGCCGGCTTATTCTAATGGATGTTTTACAATCTTTGCAAGCTAAGTAACGTTTGCTGTGGTCTGGAACAACATGACAGACATCAACTATCGGAAATGCAGCCAATATTACATACAGACAATGTGTCATGACGCATGCAAATATAAATTAACTACACAGAGGACATCAGTAAAGGAAATTAAATGAGCTCAAATATACCTACAAACAAGGCATAATGATGCAATATGTACATACAGATAGCCTAAATAGCAGGTTAGCATTGATTAGCTTGCAGTCATGTACTGACCGAATTCATCCAAAATTATGTAAAGCATCCAAGAACAGAAGAATGAGTGTTTATTACATTTTAACAGAAGTGTAGCTAGAACATGTTACAACAGAACATAAGCAGATATTAACAGTAAATGAACAAGTAGATTCATAATCCATTTTTACAGCTTGTCCTTCATAGTTTTGACAAAATAATAGAATGGGAAAGGACACACTATGTTGCTGCATATGTCAGCAGCCAAATTAGGAGCCTTTGTTTGCTTACTTACTAAAAAAAGATAAGTTGTCTAGTATGTTCATTGTTATATTTAAGGACAAAATTGTTCTTCGGTTGCAATAATTTTTGTTAAAATAAAGCCATTAAGGATATTTTTGTGGTACCCTTTATTTAGAAAAGTATCAAAATACATTTTGGTAGGGGTACTGGTACCAAAATATTGGTATCGGAACAAGCCAAATTGAGAGTTATAAAGTTGTCTTAAGAGGCTTTGAAAGCTACAAAGGTGACTACCATTGGCAGCATCTTTCAAGTGTTTTTTATCGTTTTTAAAATCCTGAAAAAAAATAGACGTGTGTTCTTGTCTGTCATAATGATTGTGAACAATAGCCAACAAAAAGTGCAGTTATCCTTTGAATTGTAAAATGTATCTTCTAGACAGCCAACTAGCAAAGCACAGATCAATATACTTGAATTTTAGGAATATAAATCGATCGATCAATCGTTAACACCCCCTAGAATGTATTGTTTTCTGTTGTACATAATAGTATGTGTAGATTCTATCATGTCCATCCTGAGGATTGTTTTGTCCAAATATCTCTCTGTGTCTCTGATTGCTCAGTCACCCCACCCCATAATCCACCATGCCATATTACCTATAATAATAGAGAAAATAATATTTTTGTGTCAAACCTTATTGTTCAATTTCTATTGATTCTTGCTGTATTTCTCCGCTCCATTCTCCGGTCCAATGGCTGAACATGTAGCGACGTTAAAGCAATAAAAATAATTATACAACACACAAAAAAAATGTCTGTGCTTGGGGTGTCCCGATGGCTATACCCATGTTTGTTTTTGTAGGTTTTTCACGTGTATCCATCGCTACGTGTATCCATCACTTCCGCTGTCACCCAGCCTCATGGGAAGATTCGATACAAGTCAAGAGGCAAAGTCGTGTCTTTTGTTGTTTATTCCCACATACCTCGTGTGTCACGTTTATGGCTATATGCGCCATCTTACTCTGGTTACCATAACAACAAGGGTTCCGTGAACAGCGGGTGATATATAGGGGTAGAAAGGTTTTCTTTAAGGAAGGAGAAACATTCAGCATTTCAACTTTTGTATCATAGCTTCCAACATACATAAAAAAACACATTATACATTATTATTAAAAAACGCATATACCTGTAGGTGCTATTATTATACCTAAACCGCAAAGATGACAAGGCGCTAATTAGAAGCGGTAGACAATTCAAGAGAGGCAGGTGTTTGAATCGCTGATAGTTACAAAATATATATTTTCAGATTATTCTTAACTTTTTACATTTTAATTTATAATATATCTCATGGTTGTTAACGAACAAGTAGTAGGGTTTCTCCCAGATTGACAATGTACTTGTGGAGGCGTGGTTAATATGATGCAATTGTATAATTTGCATAATCTGTGATGATGCATATATTTTCTTAAAAAAGGCTAAAAAAAATGTATACACGCGATTAAAAAATATCTGTTATTATTCATTGGTATTAAGATTTATTTTTCTTGCTTTATAATATTTGACTATATTTTTCAATTGTCGCTGCTTATTGTACAATATACTTTGTTGGGAATTTTTCAAGTTTTTGAAGACTTCTCAAATTCTTAAGGACTTCAAAAATTCAAAAACGACTAGCAACAAATCTAGCATCTTTTTCTGGTGTTATTGGAGACTGCACTCGTGTTTACAGACTCTTTGCCTCTGTCGCTTGATGTCCGCGACGGACAGCGAGAACTGCAGCGAGCCTCACTGACGCCACACTTGCCTTACGCTGCTGCTCCAACTGCACTTTCTGTCCTTGAAAGCTGCCATAGTCCTCTTAATATTTGCACATTACATATTTTGTAGATCGCTGTCCGGTGGGTATATTTTGGATATATTTAAGTACGTACACCTCGCAGACATGAGGCCTGCGCTTCATACAATTGAGGGCGTATTGCTTACGTCATCCTAACATCTGGTTTTTACGTAAAAAACCCACATTTTTAAGGTGTGTCTGCTTTTATTTTGCTGTGGCGGGGCTCCAAGATCAATTACATGTAAGGGAAACACTGAGTACAAAACAGCAGTAGCACCAATGTTGTAATATATATCAGCAAGAACCTACTCAACCAGCATTTATTAGTGTTGATTAGTTAATTTTTAGCTTTCGTACGGCCTGTGTAACACACACACGTTTCACTTCAACAGCTGAGTAGCAATATTTTAAAACAGGTAGATAAAAGCTTCTCATTAATTAGTGATGGGTGAATGATGCCTTAGTCATCATGTGGCACTTTCACTGGCTGTATTGACACTGCACTGATACTAGCAATGGGTACGGAATTCTGTACTTTTTTGGCATGAGCCGAATCCTGCTGGTACGTTCGGGCACCAATTCACTTAAAATCCATAGGTCTTGTGTTTCGGTACCGAGGTTGCGTGTGACGCCCTGCCCCGTTGCACTTCGGTATTTGGCGATCGCTCCAGCAGCACTGAGAGCGGACTCAGCCAAACTACCCAATGTAATGTTGCAATTTTCTCTGCTAACAAAGAAATTGACTCCAAAAAATGCTCCAGCGTAAGTTAAGTAAGGCCCCACTTTTCCAAAAATGCGCTAGCTTGATGCTGAGATACATTGACTTTGCTATTGACACGATTAGCTTTAGTGATTTTTAGGTATTCCGATATTGTCCAACTCTTTAATTACCGATACCGACATCGAACGATACCAATATCAACCGATACCGATATATACAGTCGTGGAATTAACACATTATTATGCCTAATTTGGACAACCAGGTACGGTGAAGATAAGGTCCTTTTTTTTTTTTTAGATTAATAAAATAAAATAAGATAAATAAATTAAAAACATTTTCTTGAATAAAAAAGAAAGTAAAACAATATAAAAACAGTTACATAGAAACTAGTAATTAATGAAAATTAGTCAAATTAACTGTTAAAGGTTAGTACTACAAACACCGTTTCCATATGAGTTGGGAAATTGTGTTATATGTAAATATAAACGGAATACAATGATTTGCAAATCATTTTCAACCCATATTCAGTTGAATATGCTACAAAGACAACATATTTGATGTTCAAACTGATAAACATTTTTTTTTTTGCAAATAATCATTAACTTTAGAATTTGATGCCAGCAACACGTGACAAAGTAGTTGGGAAAGGTGGCAATAAATACTGATAAAGTTGAGGAATGCTCATCAAACACTTATTTGGAACATCCCACAGGTGAACAGGCAAATTGGGAACAGGTGGGTGCCATGATTGGGTATAAAAGTAGATTGCATGAAATGCTCAGTCATTCACAAACAAGGATGGGGGCGAGGGTCACCACTTTGTCAGCAAATGCGTGAGCAAATTGTTCAACAGTTTAAGAAAAACCTTTCTCAACCAGCTATTGCAAGGAATTTAGGGATTTCACCATCTACGGTCCGTAATATCATCAAAGGGTTCAGAGAATCTGGAGAAATCACTGCACGTAAGCAGCTAAGCCCGTGACCTTCCATCCCTCAGGCTGTACTGCATCAACAAGCGACATCAGTGTGTAAAGGATATCACCACATGGGCTCAGGAACACTTCAGAAACCCACTGTCAGTAACTACAGTTGGTCGCTACATCTGTAAGTGCAAGTTAAAACTCTCCTATGCAAGGCGAAAACCACTTATCAACAACACCCAGAAACACCGTCGGCTTCGCTGGGCCTGAGCTCATATAAGATGGACTGATACAAAGTGGAAAAGTGTTCTGTGGTCTGACGAGTCCACATTTCAAATTGTTTTTGGAAACTGTGGACGTCGTGTCCTCCGGACCAAAGAGGAAAAGAACCATCCGGATTGTTATAGGCGCAAAGTTGAAAAGCCAGCATCTGCGATGGTATGGGGGTGTATTAGTGCCCAAGTCATGGGTAACTTACCCATCTGTGAAGGCGCCATTAATGCTGACAGGTACATACAGGTTTTGGAGCAACATATGTTGCCATCCAAGCAACGTTATCATAGACGCCCCTGCTTATTTCAGCAAGACAATGCCAAGCCACGTGTTACATCAACGTGGCTTCATAGTAAAAGAGTGCGGGTACTAGACTGGCCTGCCTGTAGTCCAGACCTGTCTCCCATTGAAAATGTGTGGCGCATTATGACGCCTAAAATACCACAACGGAGACCCCCGGACTGTTGAACAACTTAAGCTGTACATCAAGCAAGAATGGGAAAGAATTCCACCTGAGAAGCTGAAAAAATGTGTCTCCTCAGTTCCCAAACGTTTACTGAGTGTTGTTGAAAGGAAAGGCCATGTAACACAGTGGTGAACATGCCCTTTCCCAACTACTTTGGCACGTGTTACAGCCAGGAAATTCTAAGTTAATTATTATTTGCAATAATAAAACAAAGTTTATGAGTTTGAACATCAAATATCTTGTCTTTGTAGTGCATTTAATTGAATATGGGTTAAAAAGGATTTGCAAATCATTGTATTCCGTTTATATTTACATCTAACACAATTTCCCAACTCATATGGAAACGGGGTTTGTATTAGTGGATCAGCAGCACGCACAATCATGTGTGCTTACGGACTGTATCCCTTGCAGACTGTATTGATATATATTGATATATAATGTAGGAACCAGAATATTAATAACAGAAGGAAACCACCCTTTTGTGTGAATGAGTGTGACTGAGTGTAAATGGGGGAGGGAGGTTTTTTGGGTTGGTGCACTAATTGTAAGTGTATCTTGTGTTTTTTATGTTGATTTAATAAAAAAAAAAAAACACAAAAAAACCCCCGAAATGACCCGATACCGATAATAAAAAAAACCGATACCGATAATTTTCTATATTACATTTTAAAGCATTTATCGGCTGATCATGTCGTCAGGCCGATATTATCGGACATCTCTAGTGATTTTACATTGTAATTTCAACTCATTCAAATGTGAGAATGAAGGCTACAACTTGGATGCATGTTACAATCAAACAGCTAGTGCGTAATAAGTACAATACTTACAGTATTAACACTGTGTACGGCGCAACAGACAGCAGACTGAACAGACCAAAACACCAAATTCTATACTTTACTGCCATCTAATGTTTTGGACTTGCAGTTGCATTTGCAACTTAGTGTCATACTTGCATATGAGACTCAGAAATGTGATAATAAAACAAGATATGACAACTGGACAGCAGTTATCTTAATCAGCTCATTTTTAAATGTTTCAAAAAAAAAAAAAAAAAGTATTATCAAAAACAGTTAATAATTATTATTACACACCAAAGTACCAAACATTTGTACCGTTGAGTATCATTTCCCAGGTACCGGGAATCGGCCTGTATCGGTTAAAAATTGAACGGTATCCATCCCTAAGTGATCCTGGGATGATGTTTCATCTACTGTATTAAAAATGTCACTATATATGACTTGCATATAAACTCAATAGTTGGCAAATATGTGTTTTTTTTTAAACGTATATGAACATGAAAGAACAGAAAGGAATAAGAAACGTGCTACCCTACTCATTAAGCCAAATAGCAAAAAGTAACAAAAAAATTGAATATTTACCTCATTCGGCTTATGAGATCAGGCAGATCCCATACTTCAAAATGTTTCTTTTTTCTTAGTTAGATTTAGATTGGTGATTTTGATGAAAATCGATGTGCACCTCCTCCGACTTCTTTTCAGTACGAGCTGTCATTCTTGAGCCGATAGAAGGCAATGACTCAGCAGCTGTATTAGTCATGTGTTTTCTTTTTCTTAAAGTGATACCCACATTTATAGGTATTGACGGACACAGTATCACTCCTCAAAGAGAAAGAGCATTTATTTGGGAAAATAATGTGTCTGGTACCGCTCATTCATCCCCGAAATGAACTAAACTAAACAGTGTTGAGACAGCTTAAGCTAGCAAGAACAATCCATACACCCACAATACAGCTCATCTGCTTGTGTTGTTGTGAACGACATCATGGATTTAAGACCAATGTACAAACAGGACTGCAGTTGCAATTAAAGAGGCGCACTATTTTTTTTAACAGCCTCAAGTCATCTCCTTACTCGTCAAGCTCAGAACAACAGCGCACTTCCATCATTTCACAATAACAGTAACAACATCCGGTCTGACTGGTTTTTAAAAAAAAGTACCTTTCACAAGCATAATGTACTTAAAGCTCTTATTGTTACATTTACAAACAAATATTTTTGCTTTGGCTTAAAATATTGGTCAAATTGTAGTTTGCGTTTGAGTTCATTTCAAACATGCATGCATACAACATGATACATCGCAATTTCCAGTTTCTCTATTCAACATGTTCGAAAAGGAGTAGGAAAAAGCAGAGTTTATTTAATCCTACATCTTTTCCTTGCTAACACTTTAATTCACTTCCTGTTCTCAATTTATTCACAATATATTCCATAAGTAATAACATTTTAAATACATAAATAAATAATGATTAGGGAAGTTACTTTTATTTCATATGGTGAGAAATTGTCTAAAGATGTATTTTATGAAATTTTATTTATGACACAAAAAGCACACAATGGTAGTCAAATTTGTGTAAAATGTAAAAACTGAATTTATAAAAACTAAAACGGAAAAACTGAATTTTGTTGTTTTATTATATTGCTATTGTTATTTTTATTGTATTAGTGTGACAATTATTATTTTACTTGTGTTCTTTATTTGTTACTAAATTATATCCTTTGTCCTTTTCAATTATATTTAATTAGATTTGGTGTTACAATAAATACTCATGTTTTCAAATTAATGAATGTGTTATTATACGTGATTTCAGTACCAAATCAAAATAATTGTGATTATTATTTTTGCCATAATCAACCAGTCCTCCTGTCTTTTGTAACCCGAGGACCACCTTGTATACTTTTATTCAACATCCCCTTGTCCAGTAAGGAAGGGATTCATAAGGCCCCATTCCTGGGTGGATCTCACCTGAGAGGAAGGTGGTTGGTTAATCATTTTGCAATGCAGTGTGCTTGAAAATGATGGAAAGCACCACTCCACATAGCAACTGACGCGGTGGTCAAAGTTGGAATCGCCACAGAACGCATTTTAAGATATTTAACACTCAACTGCTGTTTGTCGGTGTAAGTGGATAGTGCACCCTCTAAATTTGTCACGTTTCTTGTGTCCGGTAAACGGCATCAAATGGGGCCATATGAATTTCCTTCCTACTGTATGTTTATTTGTTTAAAATGGATCCCCATTAGTTGCTACACAGTAGCTACAAATCTTCCTGTGGTCCATCACACAAGACAAAAACAAAATCTAAATAAACTCTATAACACATACATAGAAAAGACACTAAATACCAAAGGATATGCCTATAAAATGCTATACATGAACGGTACTACAATCCATCATATATAAAATAAAGAATACAAGGGAATAAAAAAACAGTATTTAGTGTAGTAGCTTTTTAAGCTTGTTTAAGTTCTTACATTATTTGACTCCTTTCAATGTTTCAATCAATGTTTACTTATATAGCCCTAAATCACGAGTGTCTCAAAGGACTGCACAAGCCACAACGACATCCTCTGCTCAGATCCCACATCAGGGCAAGGAAAAACTCAACCCAATGGGACAATGAGATACCTTGGAGGGGACCGCAGATGTGGGGACCCCGCCCCTGGGCGACCGGTGCAATGGACGTCGAGTGGATCTAGCATAATATTGTGAAGCCATTGATTGAATTGATAATTTATGGTTAATCCTAATCGCTCAGTTTCATGCACCTGCTCTAGAGAAATACCTTTTTAAAGGAAATGACGGGGGCTGTACATTTAAAACACTTTTTTTTTGAGCCCTGAATCATGTATTTTGTTTTACTGTCAACCCAACTGGATACACAGTCCAGTTCACTTTGCAGTACATTGCTTAAAAATACTAATATTATAAGAAGATGTACAAAACCCAAAACCAGTGAAGTTGGCACGTTGTGTATATCGGAAATAAAGACAGAATACAATGATTTGCAAATCCTTTTCAACCTATATTCAATTGAATAGACTGCAAAGACTAGATACTTAACGTTTGAACTGGTAAACTTTATTTTCTGCAAATATTAGCTCATTTGGAATTTGATACCTTTAAAATGTTTCAAAAAAGCTGGCACAAGTGGCAAAAAAGACTGAGAAAGTTAAGGAATAAGTGTATAGAATAAGTGTTCGATGAGAAACACTTATTTGGAACATCCCACAGGTGAACAGGCTAATTAGGAACAGGTGGGTGCCGTGATTGGGTATAAAAGCAGCTTCCATGAAATGCTCAGTCATTCACAGACAAGGATGGGGCGAGGGTCACCACTTTGTGAACAAATCAAATCAAATCGACTTTATTTATAAAGCACATTTGAAATTTACCACAGGGGTAGCCAAAGTGCTGTACAATGGGCAGGTTAAAAGATAATACGAGAACCGAGCAAACACAACACAACACAAACAGAACATGATAAAAAATAAATAAATCAAATATAAAAACATAAAAACATAAAAACAGGTTCACAGCAGGTATATTATGGGGCGCCATTGCAGGATGGATATCACTCATGAGCAAAGTTTAAGAACAACCTTTCTCAACGAGCTATTGCAAGGAATGTAGGGATTTCACCATCTACGGTCCGTAATTTGATCAAAAGGGTCAGAGAATCTGGAGAAATCACTGCACGTAAGCGAAGGCCGAAAACCAATATTGAATGCCCGTGACCTTCGATCCCTCAGGCAGTACTGCATCAAAAACCGACATCAGTGTGTAAAGGATATCACCACATGGGCTCAGGAACACTTCAGAAAACCACTGTCAGTAACTACAGTTCATCGCTACATCTGTAAGTGAAAGTTAAAACTCTACTATGTAAAGCCAAAGCCATTCATCAACAACACGCAGAAACGCCGCCGGCTCCGCTGGGCCCGAGCTCATCTAAGATAGACTGATGCAAAGTGCAAAAGTGTTCTATAGTCTGACGAGTCCACATTTCAAATTGTTTTGGAAACTGTGGACGTCGTGTCCTCCGGACCAAAGAGGAAAACAACCATCTGGATTGTTATAGGCGCAAAGTTCAAAAGCCTGCATCTGTGATGGTATGGGGGTGTATTAGTGCCTACGGCATGGGTAACTTACACATCTGTGAAGGCACCATTAATGCTGAAAGGTACATACAGGCAGGTTTTGGAGCAACATATGTTACCATCCAAGCAACGTCTTTTTCATAGACGGTCCTGCTTATTTCAGCAAGACAATGCCAAGCCACGTGTTACAACAGCGTGGCTTCGTAGTAAAACAGTGCAGGAACTAGACTGGCCTGTCTGTAGTCCAGACCTGTCTCCCATTGAAAATGTGTGGCGCATTATGAAACATCAAATACCACAACGGAGACCCCAGACTGTTGAACAACTTGAGTTGTACATCAAGCAAGAATGGGAAATAATTCCAGCTGAAAAGCTTCAAAAGTTGGTCTCCTCAGTTCCCAAACGTTTACTGAGTGCTGTTAAAAGGGAAGGCCATGTAACACAGTGGTGAACATGCCCCTGTGCCAACTTTTTTGCAATGTGTTGCTGCCACTAAATTCTAAATTAATGATTTGCAAAAAAAAAAAAAGTTTCTCAGTTGGAACATTAAATCTATTGTCTTTGCAGTCTATTCAATTGAGTTCAAAAGGCTTTGCAAATCATCGTATTTTGTTTTTATTTACGATTTACACAACGTGCCAACTTCACTGGTTTTGTGTTTTGTGCATAGTGTAGAGTCATCTGCATACATAGTTGTAGATGCTCTTTTTAGATTTAAAAAAAGATCATTAGTAAAAATAGGGAAGAGGCAGCTGCCTCGGGAAACTCCAAAGTCTAATTTCCTTACATTAGAAAAGTTACCATTAAAATACACAGATTGAGACTTGTTAGTTAAATAGCTCTCCATCCAGCAAATTGCACAGTTCTTCAAACCATATGCAGAAAGCTCTCTCGACAGTAAGCTATGATCTATCACGTTGAACAATGCGCTAAAATCTAACGAGACAGCACCAACATATTTTTTCTCATCAATTTGTTGCTGCCAATCATCAGTCATATGTGTTGACAGTGTGTCATTTTCTTTTTGTAAGTGGTTTCGAATGTGTTTACACACATAATAGAAGCTGAAGTGCTGTGTAATTAGACTTGATGTGTGCGAATCACAAGAGCAGGTACAAAACATGCCTCCACAAGCAACCTAACCGTGTAGCAATAGCGTTTTGCTCTAATTTGGGAGTGGTTCAGTCAAGGCGAGACCATATTTTGTTCAGAATTCATCTG
Source organism: Entelurus aequoreus (assembly GCF_033978785.1). Taxonomy (NCBI): domain Eukaryota; kingdom Metazoa; phylum Chordata; class Actinopteri; order Syngnathiformes; family Syngnathidae; genus Entelurus; species Entelurus aequoreus. Next base: position 9,511,391 of record NC_084742.1, on the reverse strand, counting down.
AAATCCTAATTGCAGCGCACATCATCCTGCAAGTTGTTGTAAATCGACCCCCTACAAAATATTACCCAACAAATGGCAATTTGCTCTCAGTGATGGCTGACCCGAGCTGTGAAATGATCTCAGATTGCCGAGCGAATGGCCTCTTTGATTGCCGCCAGCTCTGGAAAGTAGCCTCCGCGCTTTAAGCGGGGGCAATGGCAGAGGAACATTTTTCTCTTGGCAGGTATTGTGTGACTAACTGAAATTGAGATGGTGTGAACAATGTTCAGAAATAGCTGAAACAAAAGCGGAATATTGAGACATCTCTAAAGCAGTAAGTCTAATACAGATCCACTCGCGATCATATGTAACGCGTGACATCCAATTAGTCCGTTTAGTGTCAGTTTAATGCGAGGGTGCCCGTGACGCAGCTGAGTGAAATACCCACAGCTTCTAGTGCGATTGCTGGTGACAGGCTGCTTGGCCCGGTTACTCCCGTTGCCATCCCCCGTTGTGTTCCCAGCTGAGCTCTTGTCACCCCCCATCACATTTTACTTCACTGACTCACTCGCTCTCTTCTCCCCTCCCCTCCCCATCCCCTCCCCTCCCCTCCATAGGTACGACGTAGACTCCAAGAGCGCCAACCTGTCAAAACACGTGAGTTCCCCAACTCGTCGTGTCTGTTTTCCCTCTGCTTTGGATCTCTTGTTTTGTGTTTAGCCTCCCTAGCTATTAACTCCCATTAGTAGCAGCCACACAACAGTAATCTGGTCAGTGTTTACTACGGGTGTGGGAAAAAATCGTTTCGAATTCGAATCGCGATTCTCACGTTGTGCGATTGAGAATCAATTCTCATTTTTAAAAAATATTTTTTTTGTTTTTTTTCATGTTTTGTTTTTTTTAATTAATCAATACAACAAAACAATACACAGCAATACCGTAACAATGCAATCCAATTCCAAAACCAAACCCGACCCAGCAACACTCAGAACTGCAATAAACAGAGCAATTGAGAGGAGACACAAACACGACACAGAACGAACCAAAAGTAGTGAAACAAAAATGAATATTATCAAAAACAGTATCAATATTAGTTACAATTTCAACATAGCAGTGATTAAAAATCCCTCATTGACATTATCATTAGACATTTATAAAAAAAATTAAAAAAGAACAATAGTGTCACAGTGGCTTACACTTGCATCGCATCTCATAAGCTTGACAACACACTGTGTCCAATATTTTCACAAACATAAAATAAGTCATATTTTTGGTTCATTTAATAATAAAAACAAATTTACATTATTGCAATCAGTTGATAAAACATTGTCTTTTACAATTATAAAAGCTTTTTACAAAAATCTACTACTCTGCTTGCATGTCAGCAGACAGGGGTAGATCCTGCTGAAATCCTATGTATTGAATGAATAGAGAATCGTTTTGAATCGGGAAAATATTGTTTTTGAATCGAGAATTGCGTTGAATCGAAAAAAAAAATCGATTTTGAATCGAATCGTGACCCCAAGAATCGATATTGAATCGAATCGTGGGACACCCAAAGATTCACAGCCCTAGTGTTTACAACCACACAGATGTTTTTCTCTTTTTTGCGTATTCTAAATTGCAACAAAGCACTAGCAGGAGGAGGCTAACAATGTAGCCATCTATTCCACTTATAAAGCCCCTTAAAAAAATATCCAAAAACCGTCAACAGTACCCCATTTACTACATATTAACTATGTTTTAGCAGCATTGTTATCATAAGAGCTAACACTGAGGAACTACTTTTAGTAACACGGCACATTAATCACCGAAAGGTAACTTATGCAGCTCTTGACATACTGAGCTCCTGCTGCTACATCGCCTCTAAGGGCCTGATTTACTAATGGTTTGCATGTAGTAAACCTGATAGCACACGCAAAATAGATATACTAACATGGGCAAAGTGGATTGTGTCTGTTAAGTGAGCCGAATAAGGCGTGTAATCCATTTGGTGTCTCTTGTCTTCCTTTATATGCTGATTATATATGCTGATCGTCTAAACCAGTAGTCCCCAACCTTTTTGTAGCTGCGGACCGGTCAACGCTTGAAAATGTATTTATTTATTTATTTATTTATTTGTCATAAAGAAATACAATCATGTGTGCTTACGGAGTGTATCCCTGCAGACTGTATTGATATGTAATGTATATATTGTGTTTTTTATGTTGATTTAATAAAATAAAACAAATAAAAAATTAAAAAATCATTACTATTTTTTTCTTTTTTTTTTCTTGTTTTTTATGTTGATTTAATAAAATAAAAAAATAAAAAAATTATTACTATTCTTTTTTTATTTTATTTCTTGTGCGGCCCGGTACCAACCACTGGTCCAAACGGCCACAATACTGGGAGGAGAAAATGCAAATATATTACACAGCACACGCAATGTGATTCATCAACACTCATCACCGTTTTGGGAGCTCTAATTTGCGTTTTATTTAGCATGTTTGAAGTATGAAGTAAAGAGACGTAACTTAGTCACTAGTCTTGGTTATTGACTCCAACCCAGAATATTACACTGCCCATACCTACGCTCCTTCAAAGGCTGTGCTACTGGCTACAAAGCATTGCACTTTCAAATACAACAATGAGTAGAGAGGAGTGTTATGTGTGTATACGTGTAAATAAATGAACACTGAAATTCAAGTATTTATTTTATTTATATGTGTATATATATATATATATATATATATATATATATATATGTATATATATATATATATATATATATATATATACATATATATATATATATATATATATATATATATATATATATATATATATATATATATATATATATATATATATATATATATATATATATAATAAAATACATATATATATACAGTACATATATATATACATATATATATATATATATATATATACAGTATATATTTATATAGCTAGAATTCACTGAAAGTCAAGTATTTATTTTATATGTATATATATATATATATATATATATATATATATATATATATATATATATATATATATATATATATATATATATATATATATATATATAAGAAATACTTGAATTTCAGTGAGTTGTAGCTATAAATATACTCCTCCCCCCTTAACCCCGCCCCCAACCCCGCCCACCTCAAACCCCCACCCCCCCCAAATCTCGCGAATTTGGTGGTCTCAAGGTTGGCAAGTATGATATAAAGTGTGACTCACTCGATGGACAGTTGTGCGTTTGGTCCAGCTGGCCGGGGAAATTTTTTCCAGTTTATTTGGGTAAGCACTCCAATTATGTCGAAATAGCTTGGCTTCAAGTTACATTTACAGCGCCAAAGTCACTTTCACCTCACTCTCTCGGCTTTCGTTTGCTCCAACTTCTTACTCTTCCTTCGTGCTCTTTTCTCGAAGCAGTAGTTCATCCTCCGAATACTCATCATCAAAAAGAGAGGTTTTGAATCCCAATTTGTCCAAAAATAGTCGTCTTTGTTGTCTGTTACCAAGTCTGCCATGATTAGAAAAGAAGTACAAACACACATGTTGCCAGCAGTTGGAAGTGCGCTGCTGTGGAGCAGAAATCAATGCGCAGAAGAAAAAAATCCCGACAATGATTAAAATGACCAAAATATGGTAAATATTTGAAAACCATGTTTGTTACTACGCTATATACTGTATATACTTGCTGTGTTTATACAAAACGTTGATGGAGGGTTTAGAAGTTGTTGGCTTTGAAGGCTACAATGGTGGCCCCTATTACCCGCATATTCCAAGTATTTTTATCTTTAAAATCCGGAAAAAAGAAAAGAAAAAAAAGATGCGTGTTCTTGTCTCTCATAATGATTTTGAATGATAGGCAACATTTCGAAAAAAAAGTCCAGTTTCCCTTTAAAGGGCTGGATAAAATGCGTCCAATTACTGCAAGAGATTGAGAAGTTTGGTGCAGAAATGAAAATAAAAAACTTTTCCAGCATCGCCATCTTTTTCTTTCATTGTTTTTCGTAATGAGTTACCAGGCGCTGTTACATTCGAACATCATTTGCATGAATAAACCAGCAAAGCGGGTGCAATGTCTCAAGAGTCCTCTTAAGGAACGACATTACTTTATACTCTAAATGATGGGAACAAGTAAGGCTTCAATTAGCTGGTCTGCCATAAAGCCGCCAAGTATGCAATAACTTGCATGTCGGCTCATCTTTTTTCATATTGTTGAGGAGTAAATCTCCTGTTTTATTGTAATACCTATCATGATACACGGGTAATGATAGAAAATTTAATTCCAAGCGATGCAAGTCTTCATTTCTTTCCCACTGCGCCACTCTGTCACATTTTATCTCTCATATCTGTCCTCTATCACTGCTTTTGTATTTTTTCCGTTTTCTTATTTGCCTCCTTCAATTCGTCACCCCCACCCACATCACATCATCTTCAAATCAATAATCTCATACAAGAAGAGACAGGCACGACGGCTGGAAGGCAGCATGGTATCTAAGCAGCCTTAGATGATGCTGGTCTCCGAGGGGAGGGCGGGGAGGGGATAGCCACCTAACGAATCCATTAAATGTGTTTTAACATGAAAGGTGTAGGCTGCAGGCGCACCTGGGGGGATGCCGGTTGAGAACAAGTGTGAAATATGGAGTGCAAAAACACCCTCTCGGAATCTGTACACTAAATGTGACAACAGGTGGAAACATCTTTACAACTTACTAAAAATGCATGCACAAATCAATTTATTGCATTTAAAGGGGGACTTCACTTTTTTTTAATTTTGCCTACTATTCACAATCCTGATACGAGACGAGAATACATGTTTTTCATTTTTTGATGCATTATAACTTGTAAATCAACGCTAGCAAATGTTATCTAACAGTGGAGTCGCTCTATTCCGCCTGTAAAGCGCTCTAAAAACATCAAAACACCCTTCATCAACGTTTTATTTACACGCTGTAAGTATATACACTACCGTTCAAAAGTTTGGGGTCGCATTGAAATGTCCTTATTTTTTAAAGAAAAGCGCTGTACTTTTCAATGAAGATAACTTTAAACTAGTCTTAACTTTAAAGAAATACACTCTATACATTTCTAATGTGGTAAATGACTATTCTAGCTGCAAATGTCTGGTTTTTGGTGCAATATCTACATAGGTGATTAGAGGCCCATTTCCAGAAACTATCACTCCAGTGTTCTAATGGTACAATGTGTTTGCTCATTGGCTCAGAAGGCTAATTGATGATTAGAAAACCCTTGTGCAATCATGTTCACACATCTGAAAACAATTTAGCTCGTTACAGAAGCTACAAAACTGACCTTCCTTTGAGCAGATTGAGTTTCTGGAGCATCACATTTGTGGGGTCAATTTAACGCTCAAAATGGCCAGAAAAAGATAACTTTCATCTGAAACTCGACAGTCTATTCTTGTTCTTAGAAATGAAAGCTATTCCACAAAATTGTTTGGGTGACCCCAAACTTTTGAACGGTAGTGTATGTAATGTAGTAACAGGCACAGTCATAACATGTAATATTTACATATTTTGCTAATTTTAAACATACGGCGGCACATTAATTTCACTGATGCATCACAACAACACTACTAGGAGAGACAACAAACATAGTAAAACAATCACTTACTGTACAATAACTGCTCTCACTGGGATGCCGACTGATTAGATGTTCATTTATTCCCATTTTTGATGAAGAATTATTTATAATCTTCACCCAGGTTAAAAAAAAAAAGGTGACACAAACACGCGTCCTTTTCGTGTCTTTTTTCGCCATTTGTGGGTCGAAGTTGGACGTCAAAATTTACCAACTTCTCGGTTTATGGCCACAACCTTCTACTATCCAGGTGAGAGGCATGATTTTTAATCTAGAATGAACTTTTACCGACTCAGAGGCGATGCAGCAGCTCACCGGCTCAATATGTCAATGAAGCAGCATAAGCTAGCTAGCGCTCTGTGATCACGGTGTCGCCAAAAATAGTTTGTCCTAGGTGGCGCTTACAATAAAATCGCTAACACTTGTTAATATTTCAGGTTGGCGGTTTTTCAATGTTTTTTTAGAGGGTTTAATTGGCGGAATACTGTACTTTCATTAACTGCATTGTTAGCCACCTCGTACTTGCTGTATTTTATGACCTAGGCCTTGTTCACGCTGCAGGTCAATTTTGATTTTTTTGCCCATATGAATGTGAACAGTGTAATTCCAAATGTTCTTTTTTTTGTAATTCCAGGCCCCGGTTATATGTGGATATACATTGAATATGTGTGTGATGCGACGGCATTGTGAACACTCCCACGCTCTTGATGCATTCATCAGACCGGAACGTAATTAAAAAGCTATGAGTCATAATTGTCCGCCAAAATAGATGGTTACCAAATAAATGAGCAGAAAATAGGTGAAAATAATGTTTTAGTAACTCTTATCTTCTCCACTCAATAATTCGTTTAAAAAAATGTTGATTTTTGATTGCACATAATCCTTGAAGTTGCCACAAATGCGCCAGTAATAAGACCGACTAGAAATGGAGCCATGTTTACTTCCGTAAACACTGCAGGACGTGTGACGTCATGTCTGCATGCGGGTCAGTTTACGTTCACATGAGCAATCTCAGTTTTTTTGTAACGTAAAGGACTACATAAAAAGTTCGGATTCGAATTGGACATCTTACCCTGCAGTGGGAGACCTGTGTTCTTGTCTTACTTACATAGGGATTATAAATGACCGGCAAAATTCCCCCCCAAAAAGTGCAGTTACCATTTAAAGAAAATGAGCCACCTAACAACCCCCAGGTATTTTCGTATTTATAATCCTACTATCTTCGCTAAATCTATAAAACAAGTTATTACTGTGTCTCAAGAGTAGGGTCCTCCAACAGTTAGCTCGCCAACTGATGTATGGGAAGGGCCTTCAAAGGGGTGAAACATTTTTTGCGTTTTTTTTCGTAAAGTCTAGCCATGCGTGCGTGTCTGCTGCATTGTATATTGTGCTTGGTTTCAAAACATAATCCTGGTAAGTTACCCCCGTTTTTATAAAGTTAATCGAGTATCCAACATTCCACATCTTTCCAACCCTATGTTTGAGTAGCTCAACAAACTTGTGAACTGTCCCACTTGAAAGGTCGCTTTTGGAGCTTAGGGCTGTCATGACTTGATGAAAAAAACCGAACATGAGATTGCTTCCGACAGCCCCTCGCTCCACGAACCCATCCCATGTATACTAACGATGCGTCAAACGATACAGAGGCATCGATTCGTTATGAAAGGCAAGGAGTGATACTGTGACCCTCGCTGCCTTGATGTGTGTGTCACTTTAAGAAGAAAACAAGAGCCACACGGCGTATGACCATTAGAGAGTGTGCATGGACACTTAGACTTACAAATACAAAAAACCGAACTATTTGACAAATCAGACTAATATGGTGCATGGAAACGTAGCACTTGTTCAGAGCTCGTGCACGTTTTATAATCCTTTCTCCACAGCTATTCTAATGATTAGGATTTATCGATTTGTTTTTCCAGCAAAGAATAGGCTAACCTGCTAGTTATTAGCTCGTTAAAGCATGTTAAAATGTGACCGTTTGTGTTACAGATTGAACAAACGAACGTGTTAGAAATTGCTATGAAACGTAAAAGGGGTAGGATTAAAAAGGCTCTGCTTCTTCCAACTCCTTTTCGGACATGTTGTATTGAGAAACTGGAAATATGTGATGTACCATATTGTAACTCTATGGTTTATGGTTTAAGTTTATTCCGAACATGCATCTCGTTACAACATGATACATCACAATTTCCAGTTTTTCTTTACAACACGGTCAAAAAGGAGTAGGAAGAAGCAGAACCAGCAATTACCAACACTTTTATTCTCTTCCTGTTTTCAATTTGTACACTATTTACTCCATAAATAACAACATTTGAAAATAAAAATAAATAGTACAGTAAGTTGTAAATCACATAATGAGATGAATAGGATTACTGGTCAAAATGTTTATCATGATTCTTCTTCTTTGTACTTTGTAAACACGTTGAGTTTCAACAGTTTCTTAAAGCGGATCATGTTAGTACATTGTTTGACTTCTTTGCTTAATCCATTCCATAATTTAATTCCACATACTGATATACTAAAGGTTTTAAATGTTGTATGTGCATACAAATGTTTTAAATTAAATTTTTCTCTGAGGTTCTATTCCTCCTCCAGTTTTGGTCCAATATTTTCGAAGTAGTTATTGAATCTTTCAATTACTTCCTTCATATTGTCATTTGTTATGTTTCCGTCTGAAAAGTATTGAGGGTAATACCTCTTAGTCCTATTTGTAATAATGCTATTTAGGATGCCCCGTGTTCCTATCATATTTTTTGTTTCTGCCTAATAATTGACTGTAATATTATTTTCTACATGTTCGTAGTATGCTAGTTAGCTTGTTTTTTTACTTTTTGTTTCTGTTGATATTTTTGTTATACATTTTCCGCATAATGTATTTTTCATATTGCAAGCCTTTTTCATTCCCTTTGTCATCTATGGTTGATTGTCTTTTTTCTGCTTCCTATTACAGTAAGTTGTTTCTGTGGACAATATTTGTCACAAAGCATCACAAGCGTGTTTAAAAACGCACCATTTGCTTCATCTATGTCATGTTCACTGTACACATTGCCCCAATTTTGTTTTTCTAGCTCATCTTTGAAAGCAATCATACTTTTCTTTGTGCATAGTCTTTGTAATGCCTTTTTGTCGTACGTGTTCCTCTTCCTGTAGTTTCCATCATAGATTGTGAAATCAATACCATAACCATGCTAGTGTTGCTAATGTAATATAAAGTGTGAAGTGGTGTAAATATAAAAAGAGTGCCAAAATGAAGACAAATTAATGAATTAAAGATATTGCGTTCATACTTATTCACGATTCCAGCATTAAACATAACGATGTGTCATTAATTCCAGCAAATGTTAAATGATAAACTCCCACTTAACGACTCCTCTGCTGTCTGTTAAAAAAGTCATTGTTTTTTTACTGTAACAATACTGAATGAAACGGTACCCACACAAATTCTTAGTCACAATTTTTTCCCAAGCCCATGCTGTTAAATGTTGTATTTAGCTTTTAGTTACACACAGACACATTTTCAGAGGACCTCATACTGACAGCAGCTGTGTAGCACAGAGAAAAATTACATTATTTTTCACTCTATTTTGTTGGTGTTTGTTTTAGCATAAAACTAGTGGATGGCGGCATCCTATTTATGTCATAATTTCTAAATGACTGCGATATCGGCACTCTCTAATACAAAAACATCACACATCATTGCCAGCCAAAGATAAATCCGTAATGGTTGATTGCCATGTTCTCTGTAAAGGGTGGTTTTGTATTAAAATCGTGACATCAAACTGATGCTGCTCGTAAATGACGCAAAAGAGTATCCATCATGTTATTGCCTCTCTGGTGAGATACCAGAGACGCTGGCGGAGCCTGACAAATGTTCTCATCATGTGCGCTCCCTGCTAAGAAGCGTGAAGATGCCATGTGTCTGCAGCAGCTTCCATTCATCGAGGAAAGCTGTCCTGCTTGTGACTCTTGTTAATTTCTCGTATGCAGCCTAAATGTGTTTTCTCTATTTGCATTTCTGTCACTTTCAATGCAAAGTTTCAATGTGTGGTCTGTCAAAATGGAATTTCATTTAGCATGGTAGTTGGAGGGGGAGGGGGGGCAGCTGTGAGGGCTAGTAGGCGGAAGGCTCAATCTTCTTGCCATTATCTCACAATGGGCAATGTAAAAACTGCTGAAAAGATTTAGAATCTGTCTGGCTGCACCTTGAGCTGCTGTGAAAAATGTGCTATTTCGCCCCTCGCTTTTTTAGCTGTGAATAATGAAATAAATCATTTTTGAATGACTTCATCTCCTCTGTTATCAACTCTGCAGGACTTTCTGGGCCAGGCCCACTGTACTCTGGGAGAGGTGGTTGGATCTTTGGGCAGCCGCTTAGAAAAGCCTCTTGGGTGAGTCAACATCAGGCCTGAGAATGTGCCAATACTTCAATAATGCTACAATTCATATGATTAATGGTAAGTAGAGATCGACCAATTATCGGCCGGGCCGATTAGCGGCGCCGATATATCTGGCATTTTGACGTATACCTGCCTTTTTTTGTTAGTAACTACATCAGAATTACTTCAGCAGATACGATATATACACATATGATACTTGTTTTTAATGTAAAAAAATATATATATAAATACCACATATCAGGGCATCCTTCCCGATGCCCTGACCCTCCACTAAAAATTTCAGGAAAATCGTAGCATGTGTGACGTTATGATTTTACACCACAAGGAGCAACAATGGAGTCATGCAGTTGCGTCCCACCCACCACTCTTACCCACCCTTAAAAACCTTCAGGAAGATCGGAGCATGTAGAAGGAAGTTATGACTATTAGAATTTTCCACCACAGGGTAGCGATAATGGTGCATGTTTAAGGAAGTTATTAACTGTCATCACCATTTGCAGCAATTAGGAGTTGATGTATTGTGTTTTGTGGAGAACCATCAGATCATAGTTTGGCGCCATGCCACACCCAAAACAGTTGCAATGTGTCATCACCCATCTGATTGGTATCCGTCTGTAATCATCTAAAGTGCAGAAATGACAGTTACATGGGTGATGGTGTGGGGCGGTGTTCGCCGCTAGGCTCCACCCACTAAGAGTAGGTAGAAACTGTTGCTGACCCATTGGCACTTCAGGGTTTCATCATCATAATTTTTACCAAATAAGATCAAGATCTGAATTTGTGGAGCCGAGTTGTAAACGTTTCGTGTTTTGTGGAAAACCATCGGAGCAAAGTTTGGCGCCATGCCACGCCCACATCTTATGGCGTAAGCAAGATTTGTTCGCAATTTAACATCACCTTTATGTTTAGTATATGTAATTTGAACCGTGACTCATTTTGCCAAAGTCCCTAGGACAGGGGTCAGCAACCCGAGGCTCTAGAGCCGCATTCTTTAGCGCCGCCCCAGTGGCTCCCTGGACCTCTTTTAGAGATGTGTGAAAATGGAAAAAGATGAAGAAAAAATATGTACATATTTTTTAATATATTTTCTTTAGGAGAACAAACATAACACAAACCTTCCTAATTGTTAGAAATCCCACTGTTTATATTAAACATGCTTCACTGATCAGAGTATTTGGCAAGCACCGTTTTGTCCTACTAATTTCAGCGATCCTTGAACTCACCGTAGTTTGTTTACATGTATAAGTTTCTCCGATGCTGCCACAGAAAGACATGTTTTATGCCACTCCGTCTCATTTTGTCCACCAAACTTTTTATGCTGTGCGTGAATGCACAAAGGTGAGCTTTGTTGATGTTATTAAAATGTTGGAGTGCTAATCAGGCATATTTGGTCAGTGCATGGCTGCAAGCTAATCGATGCTAACATGTTATTTACAATAACTGTATGTACATATTGCATCATTATGCATTGTTTGTAGGTATATTTGAGCTCATTTAATTTCCTTAATGTCCTCTGTGTATTTAATTGGTATGTGCATGTCTCATGACACATTATCTGTATGTAATATTGGCTGCATTTCAGATAGTTGTTAGTGTGCCATGTTGTTCCAGACCACTGGACCATGTTTTAGTACGACTTTGGTAAGCTATGAAGCCGCACCGCTTGATGGATTGTACTGTGCTTCAACATACGAGTATCATTATGGTGTGTGTATGAGGTAAGACATATTATCTGGTATTTTGTTTTGCAATATTATGCAAAAGCAACTTTTATTACCTTCTGGTACCTGCTGATCTGTATTTGGGATCTGCATAAGTCCTGAGTAATTGCGCTAAAACATACCGGTGTAGTGAGTTTACATTATTCACCTAAGGAACTTTAGTTATTAGAGAGTTTCAGTCGGACGGTTTTTCACGGGACACATGTCGGGCGGATGAGGAGATGCTGCTCCGTTATCGTTTTAAGTAAAGTCTGAATGTCATTAAAACAGTTAGCTCCATCTTTTGACACTCCTTCCACTCTGGGGAGAAGACGCTGCCAAAGGTGAGCCACGTAAATAAGACCGCCCACAAAATGGCGCATCCTGAAGCGACTGTCAGTAAGCGGCTTGAAGATGGTCTGTAAAACATAATCTATGCAACATTTTGACCAAAGAACCACCAGTACATGTTATGTAGACCACAAGGAAGTAATTTCAATTTAGAAAAAAAAATATATGACTCCTTTAATGCGCCCTATAATCCAGAGCGCCTTATATATGGAAAAAAAAATTATTGTGATGTAGAGAAATTCCATATTTTTACCAATTTTCCCAGGAGGTTTTGAAATGCAAATGTTGATGCTCCACTGACCCGCAGCATTAGACACACATGATAAAGGTGTTTGTAAAATCCCCCTGATCCTTTTTGGTGCTAAATTAACCACAACATTAGCACCGCATAAAACATTGTGTCGCTACGTTTCCTAAAAAATCATGTTTAAAAAAACAACTTAAAGCCTTGTCCAGCCTTTTACTACTAGTCATATTTAAATAAGTTTTACTGCAAATGAATATCGACTCCAAATCTCAGTTATCGGCCATGTTGACTATTATTAATAAACGTTATTGGCCCTGAAAAAGCCATATCGATCTCTCCTTGTGAGAGGAACACAATCCAATAGTGTCAAGTCGGGGTGTAACAGTAAATAGCAAAGTAACTGGATAATAACCGGTCTGAAATGATGTACAATAAATCCATATGCAAAATAATTAACCTCAAATAAGCTCCAGCCATATAGTTCAGTGGATAAGAATGTCGGTTTCTTGCCCTGCAGGGACTACAGAGATATATGGCTGAATTAAGATGGGTGGATTTTAATGTCTGGTTATTGCAATCGGCGCACATCCCTGGCTTAAGTAGATTTATTCTGCAGGCGAGGTTTGCATCCTGTTATCTTGCAGCTGCATGTGTTTATGTTTAAATGTGCATATCTTGGTGTGTCTACAGAATGTTGCAGTCCTGGCATGTCATTTGATGTACTTTGCTTTCAGTCAAAAGCTCAATTTACAACTGTTGCTTTTTAGTATGGTAATCAGCAAAGGTTGAATGTGAAAAAATCAAATCATGCTGGAGCCATTTAGAATTGTTTTTCATTTTCAAAACCATTACAATATAAAATCATAATTTTTTTAAACTATGCCAAAAGGTGCATTAACAAAGTTTTGAGCAAAGGCTGTGAATACTTACATTAGGGAAGGGATTCATACGTCCCCATTCTTGGGTGGTTCTTGCGTGAGAGAAAGAGGGGGCGGTGGGTTAATTGTTTTGCGATGCAGTCTGCTGAAAATGATGAAAAGCGCCACTATACAGAGCAACTGGCGCTGTGGTCAAAGTTGTAATTGCCACAAAACACATTTTAAGATATCGAAAACTCTATTGCCATCTGGTGGCTATAATGGATAGTGCACCCCCTTCAATTTCTCACGTTTCTTGTGTCAGGTAAATCCTGATGAATGGGGCCGTATGAATCCCCCTTCCTACTGTATGTACATGTAATTATTTTAGTTGTTTATTTTTAATGATTCCCCAAAAATAAAAATAAAAAAAGTTTTCACATTGTCATTTTGGGGTATTGTGTGTAGAAAATGAATTTATTGCATTTTAGAATGGGCTGTAACGTAACAGTGTGGAATAGCAATGGGAGAAATAATATATTGTTTTAAATGCATCGCAATTCGGACATGTACGATAATAAAATTGATTAGTAAAGGTCAATAATGGATAATTTATTTATTGTAAATAAGGTAACGCAGACAGTTCTAAGATTTGACTGACACCTCACCGAGAGATCCGACCATTTCCTTTATTATAGGGTACTTACGTTCCAGTTTTGAACACATTTTTATTAATTTGATGAATATGGAAATTAAGTGAAGCGTGTGAATACTTTCTAGATGCCCTGTATAACACATACATTCATCAGCCTAAATAGCCTTACTATCTTGCACTATATCAAGACAATGCACACAGTCACACATGCACACACATCTTAATGATAGTTTGTTTTTCTCTTGCTCATCATGAAAAGCCATGAATCTGGTACCACTAATGATCTCCTTTCCCTGTTTCATTCCCATTTGGCTTCCCTCCAGTAATGCCTTTTTAATCTCATTTGCTTGTTTGCTTATTTAAATCCTTGACTAGCCCTCTGGTGTAAATGGTGCAGGGGCTGGCATCCCTTTAGTGAATGTTGTCATGAACCTGGCAACCTGTGTTGATGCATCTTGTCTTTTTAGGGTGTGTGCATGTGTGTGTGTTATCATCTCAGCCACTGTCTGTCCATCCTTATGTTCCATGCAGCTAAATATAACCTCTTCAGAATATCTTTACCTAAGGATGTACCAATCAAGGATTTATGCTGATTCCGATACCGATCATCCATGAGTTAGATTTGCAAATACCAATACTGATCACATGATCACGCCCTGTGCCGGCTTCCTGATGGACTGGACTTTCACACTACCATGAATGAAATAATTCAATACCTGTACCAACTCGGCATTTTTACTTTTTCCCCAGCTCGGGCTTTCAGAGTTTTTCCTTGCCCAGATTTGGGTTCAGATCAGGGGATGTCAATGTGTTTTGTGAAGACCGTTAAGGCACTTGTGATTAAGGGCTATACAAATAAATCGTGATTGATTGACATGTACTAACGGTACATTTTTTCTATTTATTTATCGTTAGTACTCTTGACAGTTTAAAAATATCAGCACAATATTTAAACTAGTTCCTTATTCCCCTTTATTCCGTTCAATTGTTTGAGCAAAACAAAGGTAATAGTACACAATGACTTAACTAAAGCAAAAAAACTACCATCAATTACTCACCTAAATGCTTTGGTTTTTGCCCTTAAAGTCCTACTGTGTCAAAGGAATTAGTTCCTGACTTTGCAAACATTAAAAAACATTAACATACAAAAATGCTGACACTTAAGTACCAACCATATTTTAATAATAGCCTTGGTGTCGACACCACTGATTTATAGATTGATCCGCCTGTGTTGTGCACTTGTAGCCAGGTGCGACAATGTTGACACATTAGATGTTAGATCATTTTCTGTTACGCTGGCGAGGCATTGTGATGCCGAAGGTCATCTTTTCAAGATGCAGAGGTGTCAGGAAGCGGCTTGCAGGTGAGAAGAAATGGTTTATTCTAGTTGCAGACAAAAATATGCTGCGCGGTGCCCGCGGCACGGAAAACAAGAAGGGTAGCCAAAAGATGCTGGTAACAACACAGACTAGGAGCGTAAACGAGAACGTAACTTGTTGCATGGGAGCAAACAAAACCACCAGACCGAGTGAGGCCAGGGCATAGACTATATAGCTCTCTGATTAGTGCCCGGGAAACAGGTGAGCATCCCGCACTAACCAGAGGCAGGTGAGTGTAATCTGCCGTCATGGCAACTGAACCACACAAACTCAAAAGGTGCTGAAAACACAAGTGACTCGAAAACGTAAACAGACTATGATCCGGGCAGCGGATCATAAACTTTTCTCCCTAACTCTTATTAATCTACTTGTTATTTTTCTGTTAATAGCTGCTTACTTTTTGCTATAAGACGCTTCCATTTACACTTCTTTAACTTTACTAAGCTCTTCTTTCTTCTCTTGTTTCAAGCTTGCTCTCTGTTCTAATACTTGAAAATTATACTTTAAGCCCCCCTTAAGAACTTTCAGTTTTGGTTGATTTTGTCGGTGCCAGTGGACCAAAGCAGTAGTGTTTAGCCTGAAGGAAGACCACATTTCCCATGAGGACTAGCGCATAGCGTCGTTAATTGTCAAAGTACTGTCATGTACATACAAACTGACACTATAATACCACAATGATGCAGTATGACTGATATTTCCACAGCAGGAACCTACATATTTTACTCAAACTTTATATTTGCGGTTTGCAGTCATTGCATTGTTTTTTTCTTTATACAATATGTTTGAGTTGGCCGTGTCAGTGTGGAACTGCAAACTATCAAGCTGGTGTCTACCACACAAATTTCCGATAGCTAACATTAGCATTATCATTTTGATTTGAGCATCGAAAGGTACTTACCAGTTTAGCAGGAACAGAGTCAAGGCTGCATCGGTCTGAAATCCCTCCTTGTTTCTGAGCTCACGGCAGCGAGTGAAAGCTAGGCCAATGTTGATCCTTCACTGTCCTTTTATCCGGGTAGCCTCCCCTTTTTTTGTCTCCTCAGACAAAACTTTTAATTTTTTTGTTATTTTGCAGCTTCTGCCATGATAGCAGTAATTGCACGTAAGCGTTTGCATCAACTTCGGTCTTTTTAACGAATGGGGAAAGGGGGAGTGTTGTATTCCGTAAAGCAAGTCAGCACATTTGTAGTTTTTTACGTGGCAGGGTTCCTGCCACCCTCCTCAAAGTTGCTTAGTGCTGATGAAAGCGATAAAGACCCACTCAGGCCATGACAGAGATTTCATTCAACTAGTTGTAAGTCCATCTATCATTCCCAAAGTTATGAAAATATTTTATGAAGTTTGAAAAGTTACTTAGTGCTGCTTTAAGATCCTAAGAAATGTGGTTTTTTGCTCTAATGAAGGTGATTATTATTACCCTAGGGGAGTATCTTTTTTTCTATTTTTTTTTCTTTCTTTATTTGATATGGACATAACAGTTACATTTGACAAACCAGATGCACTGCCTTAAGTTTTATAGCAAGAAAATGCTAATTTTCAACACCTGTCCACAGGATGTTCATAGGATATAGAATAGGTGTTAATATGTTATAAAATATACAATGAATCAAATTTACAATACAGTAATAATGTGTACAACTTTGTTCTGATTTCTGCCACAGTTTTAGATGTCTGGTGAAGATGTTTAGGTCGTTTTTTTTTATCATGCTCTGTTTGTGTTGTGTTGTGCTTGCTCGTTCCTCTTGTGTTATCTTTTAACCTGCCCATTGTACAGCACTTTGGCTACCCCTGTGGTAAATTTTAAATGTGCTTTATAAATAAAATTGATTTGATTTGCAGTTTTGATTCAGTGGGAAGAGTGTTCCACAGTCTGGCTGCATTAGAGGAAAAGGTGGACTGTCCAAAAGATGTTCTGGACTTAGGAACCACTCAGTTCCCACTGATTAAAGATCTGGTGTTAGGTCTGCGAGAGCCTTGACATCTGACAGCCAGACTAGAGGCTAGCGGTGGCGCATGATTAGTTAGACATTTAAAATGCAATTTCAGTGTGTTAAGGATATACAAAATGTTCAAATGTAAAAAGTTTGTGTTTCTTAATGACATCACAATGATGCCACCTCATAGGTTTTCTGTCAAAACCCTTGATTGCCTGGTGGTACAGGGATATAACTAGCTTCAGGGATGTGGGTGAAGTTTGCGACCATGAGGTTAGACAATAGGAGGATTCAGAGAATATCATTGCGTGTAAATAGAACAGAGCAGCTTGACGAGACCGTTCTCTTCGAATGAAATTAAAGCAGCTCAAATTTTTTACACACACTTTTTAGCTGGCTTTGGAACTTTAGATTATTGTTAAGAATTATTCCTAAGTACATTGTCTCTTTAACTTCTTGGATAATTTCATTATCTAGACATACCTTAAATAAATTGTTTGAAGGTTGTGCTTTAATTTAGAAACAAATTGAAATTATTTTCTTAACATTCAGTGTTAATTCAGATTTTTGAAGCCAGGTTGAAATGTTAACTATATATTATGTCAACTGCTGCCCAGCTAGAGTTGAATTCTTTGCACCTTGGCAACAGTTTATATACATGGCAAACAACAATGGCCCTATTACATAGCCTTGTGGCACTCCAATGTCATCAGAGCAAAGACTAGATTTAATGCCATTGAACTTAACACATTGCTACCTGTCCTCGAGATATGTTTCAAACCATTTTTGTGCTTGAACAAGATATTTTAAAATGCCAGAGTTTTTTTTAAATCAAAATGCTGTGGTCCACAGTATCAAAGGCATTTTTTAGGTGTAGAAACACAGCACCAACAACTTGACCTTTGTCTAGACAGATCTTAATCTGTTTGAGCAAGTAACAGTCAGCTATTTCTGTGCTGTACTTTTGCCTGAACCCAAATTGTTGGTGATGGAGCAGTTGGTTCGACTCCAGGTGTTCTATTAGTTGCTCGGCAACTACCTTCTCTAAAATTTTAGACGCAACAGGAAGGATAGAGATTGGCCTGTGATTTTCAGGTGTGTTCTTTTCGCCTATCTTGTGGATCGGTGTTACTACAGTAGTTTTCCAAGACTTTGGAAACGTATTAAATCGAATAGAAAGGTTTACTAGGTGTGTGATAGACTCTAACAGAGTATCTTGGTGTTTTTTTAAGCAGAGCTGTGCTAGGGTCATGGATGTCTTTTGACATTGAGTTGCACATGTTAGATATAATTTGTACCTACTGTACATTGTGTATGGAGGTACACAATTAGCTGCTAGCTTGGGAAACAGGGGACTATAAAATAGAATATCAGCCTGAGGGAATTGGCATTGAAAGGCATTAATCATACTTTTTCATGAGAATCGTCCGATACTGATTAGTGGCTGATCGAGCGGCACATCCCTAGTTTTACCATTCTTGACGGTTCTCTGTATCTTCTCGAGAAAAGGTCTTCTATTTTGTTTATTATTAATAATGAATGAATGAGTGACATAACCTTTTCTGCTGCTCTGTATTTTATAGAATGCCTTGTTTTCAGGTGAATTAAGTTGATTGCTTGTATAAAGTGGTACCTCAGTTTACGAGCTAAATTGGTTCTATGTTAAAGCTCGTAACTCAAAACACTCGTATTTTAAATTAGCGCCGCCCATTGAAATGAATTGAAATCAATTTAATCTATTTTAACATGTAGCATGCCTTTAAAAATATATATTTTAGATAAGAA